>NW_028229572.1:179694-442499 GCF_053477565.2 Lygodium microphyllum | reverse complement strand
GGCCGGAATGGGATTTTGCCCTATGGGTAGGAGGGTTGATGTACTGCACTCCCCTTTGTCTCCCCTTCTCTTTGAACCAAGCGTAATGGCAAGTCTCTGGCAAGTCCACTTCAGTTCAAGTAATCCTGTAGGAACTAGGAACTCAAAATTATGCATGCTAACTGACTGACAAGACCAACAGCATAGCTCAAGTCTGGCCTTGTGATAGTCATGTAAATCAAACTCCCTACTATCCTCATAGTAGGGTCCTCTATCTCATCTCCAACATCAACCCTCACCTTCACATTTTATTCCAATGGTATTAAAAGAGGCTTACATGCTGTCGTACCATACTTGGATAACATATCCAAGCCATACTGCCGTTGGGATAGCCATATACTATCATCACATCTAATCACCTCAATACCAAGAAAGTATCTTAGCTCACCCAAATCTTTCATCTCAAACTTCTTCTTCAACAAGTCCTTAACTTCAGCAATCCCATTGTCACTATCACCTGTAATAATCAATTCATCCGCATAGATGACTATGATGACCAACCTTGCATCTCCCTTTCTCACATAAAGTGAGTGATTAGCATTAGAAATACAAAATCCAATATTGACAAGATACTCTCCAATCTTGTCAGACCATACTCTAGGTGCTTGCTTCAGTCCATAGAGTGCCTTCTTTAACCTGCACACATATGTGGGAGGCTCTAAATCCTCATAACCTGCTGGCTACTCCATATACACTTATTCTTGTAATTCACCATGCAAAAAGGTATTCTTAACATCCATTTGTTGCAAACTCCAACCTTTGGCTGCTGCCAAGCCAATCACACATCTAACAGTTGCCATCCTAGCAACTGGAGTGAATGTCTTTTCATAATCTATGCCATATGTTTGAGCATAGCCTTTTGCAACCAGCCTAGCTTTATACCTACTAACTGAACCATCTGCATTATGCTTGACTTTGTAAATCCACTTATAGCCAATAGCTTTCTTACCCTTAGGTAAGGGTACCAAATCCGAAGTCTTATTGGCTTCTAATGCAGTCATCTCCTCATCCACTGTTGCATCCCAATGAGCATGACCAACAGCATTCTCAAAACAAGTGGGCTTAACATCCTCAACTAGTTTCACCATATAAGCATAATGATGAGTTGCATAACCTTCAAAACCAAATCTTTTAACAGGGTATTTGACCCTGCTAGATCTGCGTACCACCAGATCACTCAATGGAGCCTTTACATTACTATGAGCTCTCTGTACACCTGGTGTCTTGACTGAAGGAATGCCAAGCTCATCATCCAAACTCTCCGAACCACTAGAATCTCCATCAAATCCCAAATGAGTGGTAGATGCATCATTACCATCCAACATTTTCTTATTTCCTTTGTCCTTCCCTGCAACACTTATAGATCCACCTGAAGATGTGGGGCTACTCCTTAGTCTCCTAGACCAAGGGCTCACTATAAGTATAGTGCCAGATGATGTTTCAAGTCCACTAAGACTCTGTGATTCTTGTTTTTCTTTTTGCACATAGCTGTCGTGATCATTATCATCATCTAACACATCACCAGTAGGTGTATACAAGCTGCCCATCTCATCAAAGATAACATCCTTGCTCACTCTAAACTCACCTGTGACAGGGTTATAACAGCGATACCCTTTCTACTCTAAAGAGTACCCAATAAAAATACATTTTTCATCCTTTGGGATCAAGCTTCTTTGGTAGCTCATTTGGCACATGAACATATGCAAGACATCCGAATACCTTCAAGTGCGATACATCAGGCTTCTTGTCAGTAAAGCACTCTTTAGGAGTCATCCCATGAACTGCAACTGTGGGAGTTCTGTTCACAATGTAGACAATAGTATGGACAGCCTCATACAAAAAATATTTGGGCATATTCTTTTTAGCCATTAATGCCCGTGCAACTTCTATAATATGCTTGTTTTGTCTTTCTGCAACACCATTTTGTTGTGGGATATACCTGCAAGTAAATTGCCTCTTTATCCCATGAGTCCTCAAGAAACCAGTAAACTCATTAGAGAGGTACTCTCCCCCTCCATCTGATCTCAAGCACTTCACTTTTAAGCCTATTTCTATTTCAACAACTACTTTAAAAGATTTGAAGTGCTCAAACACATCACTCTTTTCCTTCATGAAGTATATCCATAACTTCCTTGAACAGTCATCAATAAATGTGACAAAGTATTTGTTGCCACTAAGAGATACATTCTTTGTAGGCTCCCAAACATCTATATGCACTACATCAAGTATTTTTCTACTCATTTCTTTGTCATGCGAGAAGGGTTGTCTTGCCTGCTTACCAAACTGGCATGCTTCACAGACTTTATGCAATTCTGCAACTCTAAAAGACGGGAACCCTATAACTAATCCTTTAGATTGCATTAATTTCAGCCTTTGCACATTTGCATGTCCAATACGTTTATGCCATATTTCAATATCTGCAACTACTCCTTTTCCTTTAGCATACATAGCAGCATCCATTGCAGGAATTCTAGCATCTAAAGTGAACATTAGGCCAACTCTACTTCCTTTTGCAACCAACCTGCACTTATCATTAAAGTCTTCTACAAAAAAACCTTTTGCATTGAATTGGATATGCAACCCCTGCTCTACCATTTGGCCAAAAGACACTAGATTCTTTGTAATTGATGGCACATGTAATACGTTTGTCAGACTCTTTGTTTGGCCATCATACAAGGACAAGGGAACCTTTCCAATGTGTGAAATTGGGTGGCATGAATCATCACCCATCTGCACATAACCTGGGTTTTGTAAGTCGTGCATCTCTCCAAACCATTCAACATGGCTAGTCGTATGATTAGATGCACCTGAATCGACATACCATACATCATCATGTGTCCCCTTTCCTGTAACTACATTCATCATATGCTACATAACAAACAGACGCTCATTTTTTTCTTCATTCTGTCGTGAAGACGATGCATAGTTTCCTTGCTGCAATTTATCACTATGGATATCATCCTTCTTTGCATAGCAATGGGCTGAAATATGGTTTGTTTTGCCACAATAATGGCAAACAATTAGCAGAATTTCTAGTACCTCTATTCTACCATCCACCTCTTCCTCTAGAGCTCCCCCTACTCTAAAGTTTCCTTTGCCTCCAAAAATTTTCATTTCACCAAACTATTGATTGAACCTGTTTTCCTGGTTATCACCAGCACATCCCATACCACGGCCTCCCGAAGAGGATCTACCATGTTCCCTTCCTAAACTCGAGTAAAATTCCTGGACCTGTTCACCATTACTTTTAGATGAATCACTTTGCATATTGATCTCCTCAATAATCATGAGAGAGATTAGCTCATCAAAATTTGGAAATGGCTTCCGTACATATACTGAAGTAACAAATGATTTCCATGCCTTCTCTTTGTTGCAGCCACTCAGAGTGGATGAAACCAAATCATCATCATCCGGCATTGCATCAATCACTGCTAAAGCATCTACAATGCTCCTCACCTTCAACACATACTCATTGACAGAAATTTTTCCTTTGTTCAAGGCATTCAACTCTTTCTTGAGTTGAATCTTTCGTGCCTTTGTATTTACTGAAAAGATGCTCTCAAAAATTGTCCAAGCTGCATGTGAAGTTTCTACATTCCTGATATGTCCCAGCATAGTATTATCAATGACTGCAGATAGCCAGTACATTACCTTTTTGTCTTTCACATTCCACTCTTTCAATGCTTTTAACTCATTTGTAGTCGGAGGGATACCCAGCTCTGGTTCCTTTTCTTCACCTGAAACAAACTCATAAAGGCCCTTTCCATTGAGGAAGTTCGTCACATGAAACTTCCATGAAGGGTAGTTGTTCTTGTCGAGCTTCTCAATAATGGGATTTCCACTATTCTCTGCCATTATCACAAACAAGGATACAACACAGCAAGCTAGTCTTCTCTAATCTTTCACAACGCATGCACATCAATACATCAAGGAACCTTTTTCACTGATTTCTCAATAGTACATGTAATCTGCAACCTCTTTGTAGATAAACCTTATGTTTGCTTCCTGCAAACACCTCAAAAATTACATATTCGCTATTTGTAACCTGTGCACCCACTTTCGGTCAATACAACCGAAATCATAGTGTACCCTAAAACTACTGTCCGCAACCTTGCGGCTCTAAAACGGGGCCTGAAACGGCCTCAGACGCCCAAAATAACTGTGCGACAGCCTTAAAGGGCTGATCTGAAGAATATATAGTGATCTGCTTGCACACCAAAATCTCATAGCAATCTGAGATTTTCACTCGACCTTGCTTCCGGTGCCTCCAAGGCACTATCCAAGAGAGAGAGTGGAAGAATGGGAGAGATTCTTACCCATTGCTTGCTTGCTCAAACCTTGTTTCTTCTCCTTCACTTCAGCCTTCAAAATCAGCCTCTCTCACTAGCGTGGCTCTGATACCATGTCAAGAATCGTGTGGTGGGGGGACTTGCTTGAGGTGATGTGCCAAACACATACTATATACACAAGAGGAAGCCCACTCAAGAACATAAGAAGAGAGATGGAGGCCAAAACGTTTTCTTGCTGGTTTTTTCTTCTTCTTCCACACACTATACAATGTACACAAAGTATAGATAAGATACAACATAAAGAAAAATTACATTCTAAGTCAAACAGTGCATAATTGACTACACTAATCGAGTGGTGTTATATCTTTGCCAGCTGTAGGTAGGTGTAACAAACTAAATATAATAAGTGATAAGTCAGTGGCCATGTGAGTATCATAATGACCACCAACATGCTAAGTGTAGACCTGCGGACTCATCTAGCTAGGTGGTCCATCATCAATGTCCACACCTATTGAGCTTGCCATCTCAACAGAGTTGGCATATCCTATTGTTCAGTTGGATTCCAAGGAGTATGTTTACACCCCTGTTGGAAGGTTAGGCATTGAGAAGTCCTTGTTTACCAAGAAATGTGGTTATCATTCTCTTGATAGATTTTATGCAGCTAAGTTATGCTCTTTACACCCAAAAAAATGCAGGCTTATGCTTAAGTCTACTGCATTCATTGTATTTGCCCTTGTGAAATACCCTCTAAAATCTGATGAATAGCATAAAGAAACCTCAAAATTATCTAGTTGTTTCCTTCTTAAAGAGATAGTAGATGAAGTTGATGTTGAGGAGCAACTAGACACCCAAATTGAAGCACTAGTTGCAAAGGACCTGGATGTTGTTGAATTTAAAGTAGAGACTATAATTGAAAAAACCACTATAGAGGCTGATGAGCCATCTGATAGTCCTTCAAGCCTTATCGTTCCATCTTTGCCTACTTTCCCAATTAAAGACAAGGAATACATATTATTGTCTGATCTCCAAACTCTTTTCAATTTGAGAGAAGATTATTGCTTGGCAGTTATTGCAAAGACATCTGTAGATGCAAAAGCCATAGTGGATGTTGAAAATGAGTCCAAGGAGGACTTACTGAAATTAGATATTCAAAAGTTTGATGATATGTTTATAGATGCATCAAATGCTTTATCCTTATGTTTAAGAAAGGTTAAAGATACTGAGAGAGAGTTACTACCTACTGACAAAGATTTTGACCAATTTCAAGAGAAGCTTGGAATCTCCAATTTTGGAAGGGAGGAGTCAGAATTTGTAAAGGAGCTCAAGGATATCAAGGAGACATCAATTAGCGTATGGAATCCAAACAAACTTGAGAGTGATGAAAATCAAATGGTAATGTATTCTTTTGTTTTTGTGGAATCACATACATTTTTTCATTTTTTTCATTCTGACTGTTACTTTTACATTTGGAGATTGCAGATGAGGATAATTTCTTGGGAAGAGCCAAAGGATCGAGAGTTGGTGGTAGTTCCCTAAAGGATGTTGCACTTGGGCATTACATATCGAGGATTGATCCCAATGTTCTGTTGGTTTTGCATAGCACTTTCTTAGAGGAGGCCTCATGGCCAATTGTTGGAGCCCCAAGAGGAACACCAAGGAAAAGGGAATTCTCTTGCAAGAAAATCTATCTTGTAACATCAACAAGCTTTTATTTCATTCTTTTGATCATCAAAACAAAGAAAACAACAATTCTTCACTCAGCACCATAGTAGATATCTCCCACGGATTTGATAGAATCAACCATATTCTCCAACATCTTCACAAAATCCATCAATAGAACGAAGAACACAGAGGAATACACCATCTTTGAATGGAAATCAACACATATTATCCATCTTCAATGTCTTCATAGTTCTCTCTCTCAATCTCTCATATACAATTACACTGTTTTCATAGAATTGACTATCTCTGACTCTCTCTCTCTCTCTCCATCAATACTACATCATATCCTCACTACAATCACTCAATAATAACCCTCAATAATCCTTCTTAGGTCGTGGATGCACCTCCCAAGAGGTATGTCTGATATGAAGAGGCACCAGAGCCACTACAGTGACTCTTCATAGCTCATCACTGTCACTTCACTCCATTCTTTACTTGAGTCTTCAGCAGCTACTTCTTTGAATTCTTTTAGCTCTTTTGCACTTGTATTCACCTCTTTCCAAGGCTAGAAAACTTTCCCAAGCTACACTCTCATCCAACAGAACACATACAAAAGCATACAGAAGGTCTACAGAGGGTCTACAGAAGCTCAACAGAGAGTTACAGAAGGTCAACAGAAAGCATCAGAACCACATAACTCATACCAAAACCATTCAAACCATCAAAAATCACTCAATAAGCTTTCAAAAAATCTCAAACCCTATCAATCAATACTCCATCATTTCTTACAGAGAGAAAATAGAACAAAACAGAAGCTATCACGACCAAACAGAACATATCAGAATATCAACAGAACTTCACATCTCTACTAATAAACATCACGAGCTTAATAAAACCATTCCAACCTATCAAAACACTCTCAAACCACTTCCAAACCAATCAACCATCTCATAAAATCAACCATTCAGCTCTCAAAAACAACAAAAAGCAGCCAAAAAATAGGTCATTTCAACACTCAACATATCCCCACACTTAATAAGGAAGTGTCCTCGCGACCCAGGAAAAAGGGAATACAAGTTCATTCAAGAGCTCAACTTTGATCTTCAATAAATCTTCAAAAACAGTCCATCCAACCACGACCCCAACTTATAACCTGTATCTGATATAAAGAATACAACGAAAGGAAAACCCTTTATACATTGACACTTCTTATCAAACTGGAAATCACAACAAACTTGTAAAGGATATAAGAGGTTTCTTCTTCTGCATCAGCATCTTCAACTATCCAACCAACAACACCATCACCGCAATTCTCCAAAAATGTAGCTCACACGAAAGCAAATCGAATAGGCAACCACCACGATCTTATCACATAAATTAACCCACAACACAAATACTACACACAACACAACCATCTGAATGACTCCTCCAAAAAGAGAGATTTATCATTAAAAATCATCCACAATATATTGCAAAGGTATCAATGGAGATGATCCCTTTTGAAGGCTTGGTGATTTTGAAAACGATCCATGGACAAGGATTCATCTACAAATGTATTGGGAGGATTCTGAAAGAATTGAAGGCAAACAGAGGGCATGAAAGCACAAGACATTCAGTTGCTGGGAATCAATGCTCACATTGACATTCATGCACAACTTTGGAATAGGTTTTGAATCATTATGAGAATGCCTATGCATATACGCGAGGTACCAAGTAAAATGAGTAGTTAAGCGCACAGAAGGATCTGCAGACTGAGAATATTACTGAGCAAAATGCAGATAATTCTGATAAGCCTAACTAGCACTTATCCATTCTCCTGGAATCAATGGCCAATTGATTTGAGGTCCAGTAAAGGAATCATTTGAACTCCAACCTCTTCTTCGAAGAATCTTCTGATCAAAACCTTGATACCCACTAACCAACTGAGGAGGATTAGGAATAGAAGTGTTAGGAGACGGAAGAGGGACTAATGAAAGAGGATGAAGTGATGGATAGGCAAAATCATAAAATGAAGAATGGATTAAAGATGGATTTGTTGAAAATTGAGGAGATTCGGTTAAGAAAGGCGTTAAAAGATAAGCAGGAAAAGTTGATAGAATGTCAGGGGATGGGGAAGGACAAGGATCAGGAGGTAGAAAAACTCAATCTTCAATAAAAGAACAATGGGTAAATATAAGAATTTGAGGAGATCCTTGAGGTTGGAAAAGAAGGGGTAAAATGACCTTTGGGTTAGATTGAAAAAGGGAAATATAAACATCATACCTATGAGCCATTTGTTGATAATGAGTTAGGCATGGTAAGGACGGACCTAAATCTGATCTACGATGATAGGCTTCAAAGAAAGAAGTATCAAATGGGGGTTGGTTGGAGAGATAGGCTAAAAGATCCACCCTCAGTTGGTTAATGTTCTGGGCATGAGCTGAAGCTTTGACCTGATGGTGATTCAAAATGATAGCATCAACCATAGTGTGCCATGAAAACTCAGGACACTCAGCCACCTTTGAAGAATATCCCTAGAATATCTCATCAATCCTCAACTCCAAATGGCGAACATACAAAGAAGCTTGCAATACCACATCTCTGACATACCAAGCCAGATCTTCATCATCTGGAATCAGTAAATCACCCCTCAAATACATATAGGACAGAAGCATCATATCTGGAGTGACAGAGTCTTCAAAAACCATCCTCACTACTTCTATCAGCAAATCAGATGACCAGGCCCCACTCCATCCATCCTCTAGAATAGGTAAATCCATCGTGGAAAGTTTTATATAAAAGGCCAACTTCTGTTGTTGATAATGGACAAAAAAGGAATGATCTGGTGGAACATATTCTTGATACTGCTAATCTTTCCACCTTGACCTGAAATAAGGGATATAATCTAGCATGTCTCTGAAGAGTTGCCAAGTCTACAGGGGATAAAAGAGAAACTGGTTGCACAGGACTCTATATATTAGACCAAGACTGAGCCAACTGATCTTTGAGTTGCTAGATTTGAGCATTGCTCTGGTCTAAGATAGCTGTGGTGGATTTAAACTTCTCTACTTGGGCAACTATCACCTCCTTCATCTCTTGACTCTCCTTCTATAACTTATCCCTCTCCTCTGTTACAGCAACCACTTGAGACCTAGCTTCTGCCAACTTAGCTTTCAACTTAGAGATTTTAGTTTTCTGAGTATCCATGAGCTTACTCTGCTGCTCCATTTGCATACAAAGGTCAGAGAATTTCTCCTGAGCGGAGGCTAACTCAGTATTGGTCTTATTCAGTTCCTCCTTAGACTGTTGAACTTCATCATAAAATGAAGAATATAATTGCTGGATACAGGCAGTCATCAAAAGTTCAATAGAACTCTGGATATCGTTGCACAAGAATAGAATAGCATCTCCTGTTACCAGGCGGTGAACAGAAGGAATAGTAAGTTCTAGCATCCCGTCTCTATGGGCTCTGAAAAGATTTGGCGTCTGAAGGAATGCAGGCAAGGTGTTGCAAGAGTGGGCAGGAACTGTCACTGGAACTGGAGGAGGAGGAATAGGCATCGACTCAGCCACCCTCTTGAGGCGTTTTCTCTGAATGACAAGGGGAGGAGGAGAATCATCATCCTCAATTATCACATCATCATCTTCATTATGAGGCGGAGGAGGAACTTCTAGAGGATCAATTGGAGGTAAAGGAACTTCCTTTGTAGGGGCAGCATGTAGCAAGAAGACATAGAGGAACGACCCAAATGTAACATTAGTCACATTTCCTCGAGTAGCTCGGATAAAGTGGTGATCCATCTTGGAGAGGAGGTAGGTACTCCAATCAATAGTTATGCCTTTCAAAATCATTCGTGAAGCTGTAAACAACTCCTTGGAAAGATAATGAGATGGGGATTTTGCAGGCATGAACCTGTCCTGAAGGAATTGGCATAGCTGTTTCCATAGGGGATTGGAAATCATGGAGACACCGACTCCTCACGTGGTAATGACCTTCTTCGGATCAAGAACATCTTGAGTCTGCTTCTGCAACAACTTCAAAATATCATCATTGGCGAACAACTGTATGGCAGCAGGGACAGACTCCCCACGATATGGCAGACCAAGAGCCTTGCCTAGACTCTTCAGTGTCAGAAGAACAGTAGTGCCATTGACTGGACCAGACCTCTTATTGTAAGAGGTTAAAAACTCGTCACAAATTGTAGGATCATCTGGAACCAGTGGGAAAGAAAGGCTCACGAACTTGGACAAGTCCGCTTTAGCGACAACGTCCGAATCCAGTAACAAAGAATAATAATGTAAAGCCAAAGGAACATACTGGATTGGGGGAGGAGTACGAGAGGGCGCCATTCAGATGTTTACACACACACACCACAAACACAGACAAACAAAGAGAATGCTTGCAAAGCAACAGACGAAAACCAAGGATAAGATATCAACCAAGGTGGTAAAACGTGACTCGACCAACTATCCCCAAGCAAACCACTGCCTTTTTAAAATTTTTTTTTGACATGACCTCTACACATATGCGACCGAAAGCTTCATGCAATGCAACATGCAAACACCCAAATCCCCGTATCAGGCAATAAAGAAAAAAACTACACACCGTACCCTTAACCGTATCAAAGAAACTGAACCAAAACATAACAACAACCCACACATATCATGACCACAACTTTGATAATCAGGTTTGACCATGGAGACAACTTTGAAGACTTCACGTACCCATCCCAGAAAGCGAGTTCATTAAAAAGGGGAAATAAGTGCAGTGAGGGGGAATTAAGTTAATGAAGGGTTCATTGGAATAAATTATTATCAATGGGTGACATTTTATTAAGTGATAAACCTTAACAAGAAAACGACGGTTCCTTCTTAAAATTTTAATTACAAATTATTAGGTTAAAACGATGCATTAATGCAACCCGGACTTCGATACTAGACCGAGGTCTCTAAATGCAAATTCATTTATTAAAAATTAAGGTGATGTGGAGCGCTTTTTTGCCATCATGTGCTCTTGTGACGGCTGGTTCATTGTTATTAAAAATATTAAGGTGCCTTTGAAGTGCACGTAGCGCGTGCTAAGTGAACGGCGGGTTGATTTTAATTAGAAAAAGGTGTATTTAGCGCGAACGCGCGTGCCATGGTGGTGTTTAGGATTCATGTTAAAAATTAAGCGTGAATTTTGGGGTAGCCAAAAAAAAAAAAGAAGAAGGAAAAATACCTGGAAGTGGGTGTATGTGTATGCAATGAATGCGCACGTCTCAATCCCCAAAATGTAGGTCAGCAATCCAAAAAGAAAAACCACGAACTAAAAATAATAGGACACACGACATAGCAAGATTAGTGTCTATGAATTTGTTTGGATGACTGATGGCTTATCTGTTGTTGTTGTTGTTTAAAAAAAAAATATAAATGTTGTGTATTGTTGATTGTGTATTTTGGTTTTGATGTGTTTTTGTTTGTTGTAATGTTTTTTTCCGTGTTTTTGTTGATCTTTGTGGCAAAATTTTGACAATGAAACACATATAAAAATGTTGAAGATTTTCAGCAACAATTCACCACGTGTGACCAAGGTATCTGGATTTTTCGAGATTTTTCAGCTTGTGTTTGGAAGTAAAGAGGATTTTTCAGGAATTTAGGTATTTAATGAAGCATTTTTGCCATAAAATAATAATGGAATAAATTGGCACATCATTTTCAACTTAAGAAATATTCCAAAAATAAGCAAAGAAGTTGATGAAATTTTCAAGAAATGTTTTGCAATTAAATTGGTATTTTTACCAATTTTAATGAATTTTTTCTCATTTTATATGTATTTTTTAAATAATTTTTACTTTTAAAAATTTTTGATTTTTTTGAGATTTTCAATTTGGAAAAATATTTTAATTTACTGCAAAAATATTGGAAAATTTTTAATGATTTTTGTACTTTTTTGGATTTTAATTAATTTTTAATGATTTTTTGAATTTTAAAATATATTTTTAGGGTTTTTCGGGTTTGGAAATTAAAAATTTCGAAATATGTACCCGGGAATGGATTGCGTGTCAACTGCGTGTGAACAGTTGGCTGGTGCACACAACCGCACGGATAAGCTAACGCGCGTCCCCGCGCGTGAACGGCCCCCAAGCGCGCACGAACCCGCACATACGACTCCGCGCATGCAACTCCGCGGACGCACACACCGTGTGTGTGATAGGGAACAGAGAATGGTTTCTGCGGGTTTCGGCGGGTTTCTGCGGGTGTCGCCTTTGTGTGGGTTGGAGGTCTTCTGCAAGGGGTAGGGGAAAGAGGATGTGAAGGGGGGCTTAAGAGGGGGTGACGGGGTTATGGGGTGTGAAGGGGTGCCTATGGGGGGGTGTGGGGTGGGTGGGTATTGGGGTGTGAAGGGGGGCTTATGGGGGCTTGTGGGGTGGGTGGGATTGGGGGCTTGCAAGGGGGTGAAGGGTGGGGTAGGTGCTGTAGAATGGGGGCGGCCCAGGAGTGCCAGGCGGGGCCCCAGGAGCGCGGGCAGCGTGGCAAGGTGGCGGCACAGGAGTGCCAAGGGCAGCAGCGTGGCGAGGTGGCGGGGTCCAGGCGATGCCAGGCGGGTAAGGCGATGCCAGGCGTGTAAGGCGGAGGCGCGGGAGCAGACGGAGAGGCCGAGCGGGGAGAGGGGCGCCGTGAAGATGAGGGCCGCTGAGGGGAGGGAGGGGAAGGAGGAGTGCTGTTGGGCGAAGGCGGAGACGACAGAGGAGGAAGAAGATGGAGAAGAGGAGGAAGGGAGAGAGGGGTGGTGGGAGGGAGGATGAAGGGAGAAGAAGGAAGAATGGAGGGGAGACGCAGGTAGGGAGATGGGGAGGGAGGTGGTTGGGGGGAAGGGTGTCGGGGAGAGAGAAAGGGAGGTGGGGGGAATAGGGGAGGGTGCCCGTGGGGGGAGGGAGATAATAAATAGTTTTTTTTAAAGAAATAAAAATTGTTTTGTTTGGTAAAATAAGAAAGAGATTAAATAAAAGAAAGGCGTGCCCCCGTCCCGCGCGGGTGTAAGGGGCGGGGTAAAAAAATTTGCCGTGACGGGATCGGAATGGCGCCGGGATGTCGGTACGGGGCATGCATACGCGATCGGGGCGTGTGGAGATGTGTAAAATCGAAAACGGGCGCGTTCACGTGCAGGATGAGTCGCGCGAGACACATAAAAACAAGGAAAAATTAATATCTCACAATCCCGGCATCAAAACGAAATGATGTAAAAACAAAAATTGGGCAAGACGGCAAGTGAAAGACAAAGGAAATGTGCAAAGGGGGGTTCCGGGGGAAAGACAGGGCGTTCACATGCAAAAAACACTAAAAACGGGTCCAAAAACGCAAACGAAAATTAATATCAAAAGATCCGTGCATCGAGACGAAGTGTGGGAAAAAGGAAAAATGTGGAGAAGCACGTGCCCGACAATCCTATCATGTCAAAACATAGTTCCGACTGAGATAAGACGCGTTCACATGGAAAAAACCCAAAAAACAGACCCGAAAATGGAATCGAAAATTAATATTGGATGAACCGCTTGTCGGAATGACATGCATTAAGAAGGAAAAATGTCCACAGGAAGGGGTGGCACAGAGTTGTCAGGTTAGAATGTAGTTTCGGCAGAAGTAGGAGGGGTTCACATGTGAAAAACACCAAAAATACACCCGAAAACACACGGAAAAATTATTAACTAAAAATATGGCTGTCGGAATAGGGTGGAAAAAGAAGGAAAGATGTGAGGAAAGATGGGCGGGACATGGCCATCACATCAAACTAGAATTTTGATGAAAATAGGGCAGGTTCACATGGAAAAATGTCAAAAAGACGTACAAAAAAGTCTCGAGAAATCGCAAAAATTAATATTGGACAAACCATGCATCGGAAGGACACGGAGTAAAAAGGAACAATGTTAGGGAGAAAGTGTTTGGCAGGGCTATGATGTCAGATCACGGTTCCGAAATAAGAAAAATGCGTTCACATGGAAAACCGGCTAATGTGCGCAAAATGCGTCAAAAATTAATAACTCGAGAACCGGATGTCGAAACAGGGATTGGTAAAAAGGAAAATTGGACAGTTCAAAGGGACGAACAGGGCTATAAGGTTGGATGTGGATTTCGGTGAACATAGGGTGCGTGCACATGGCAGGACAACAAAATCAGGGAATGAAGGAAAACGACAAGGGAACAGCCCCGAGGGTGGGTGAAAAGGAAACGGGTGGGTGAGGAAGGGACCCCAGCAGGGTAAAAGCAAGTCATGGCATAGAGGCATTAGCAGGTTGAGGCATATGTAGAGGGGTATGCAATGTAGACACGTAGGGACGCGTCCATGCACTTAAAACTTTAATGGATAGGGCTGACCGAGCAACAGGGACCTAGGACCACTCAATAGACCAACCGCTAACGTCCCCACACTTAAAACATGATCGTCACTGACAACAAAAGGTGTAGGGTTAGAAAAACTTGACCCATATTGTCGAGAATCAAGGTTGAATGTCGATGGCACATCCACTGTTGGTGTCGGCTGCAGGAGGTACCAAGGCATCTTCACAACACATGTCCAATGTGGTAGGGACCACGCGGCAACACCCAGGGAGATAGCTGAGGGAAGGAATCGTAGGAAATTTGTCGATGACGAGGAATGTTGCACTCAACGCACAATCACTCATATGGAATGAAAGAGCAGTCACTCGCCCCATGACTAATATCACTCGAGGAAACAAGATGAAAACCCATGTCTCACACCTCGGTTTAGGAAGCGACAAAGGAATGGTGCAGAGGGAGTATGCCAGGGTGCACAGCTGATGGTGCATCAATGTGTCCAACCCGTGCTGGCATAGGTGCAAGGAGGAAGGCAAGGGAGCCTTGCAGTGCGGTGTACAGAACAGGGTGACGTATCCTGTGATGACAGTAGAGACCCACCTCGTGGGTACATAGAGAAACGGGAACATACATGACTCCAAGTGTCGTAACGTCCCTCAAATCTCGCCTCTCAATAAGTGATTGAGAAAACACCAGTCACACTCAGTCCACCCTCTATCTCACGCTCTGCTGAAAGACACAGAGGGCAGCCCTTTCCTGAACCCCATTGATGTAATCCTCACAGTCACTTGTGCAAAGGTTGTATGCCTTGTGCGCATTTGATGGTGCAACTGTGCATCCCGCCCTGTGCCGGCATACGATGCAAGAAGGAAGGCTAGGGAGCCTTATAGTGAAGTGCACAGAAACAAATTGTGCTTTGTGCATTGAGAGGCCCATCCCGTGCGTGCAACACTTCATTCACACTTCTCACCTCTAATTTGATTTGAAAGGAAAAGATTGGTCACTCGCCCACTCTCTGTCTCATGCTTTGATAGATACAGAGGGCAACCATACTCACAACCCCATCCTGTTAGGATGAAAGCTAGTGTCACTCGATTGTTTGTCGATGAAGATCGCGTCGTCGGTTGTTGAAGAGGCATACCCAGGGAGGTAGCCATCAGATCGAACGTTGTGTTGGATAGGACATGTCGTCTGCTAGAGGACAATTAGACGCTCTGCAGAGAGACCCAAGACACATCGTACCAAGGGAGGTAGCTTCAGAAATGGATCCTAGGGATGTCAATTGATGAATCCACTTTTTGGACTGCTGGGTGTTGCCACCTTTTCCACAGCTAGCTTCTCGCCCAAGGGTGTTAATCACATTTTCTTGGAACGAGGCCTGCTATGACAGGGAATTTCTTCATTTCTCCCATAATAGTTTTTTTTTCTTTATTTTTTTCTTTGTTTTTTTGTTTTGTTTTCTTTTTTCTTGTTTATGTTGTTTTTTTTTCTCTCCTATTCCCGAGGGTGTCTCCACCTTTTCTCGAAGAATAGGTCGGCATGACAGGGACCGAAGTCCTTTTCTCCGATAACCGATATGTATATATATTTTTCTCTTTTTTTTCCAAATTAAGCAAGGGAATGGTGGAAATACCATTTGTCAGAACCAAGCTCGCCACTGCTAGTGGAAAATAGAGGATAAGAGATCAAGGCTGGAAGGTGGGGCTGAGGGGACAGAGGGTTGTGTCCACCTCATCAGGAGTGGCTCAAGAACGGCTATCAGAAGTAGAATCATAAGAGTTGCAGTGCCACGCCAACGGGGGAAAGGATCGGGTGATCGTGATTGTCAAGAGAGGGAAGTACTTCTTCAGGCGATATCCATTGATCAGGAAGGGATCATCAGAGGCATCAACGATTTGCACTTGGACAGAGCCATTAGGGTTAACAGCAAGTACCTTATATGGGCCCATCCACCACTGTTGAAGCTTGCCAGGAAACTTGCCAAATCGTGAATCATAGGCTAGGACCAAATCACCTTCTTTGAACTCCTTGTGCGCTTGATGAAGCTATCATGGTAAGCCTTACATCGAGCTTGCGTGGCTTCCATGCACTGTAGAGCCATCCTGCGAGTTTCGTCCAAACATTCCAGGTGCAGAAGATGGCGTTGCAGTGAATCATCGTCCCCCAAACGCTCTTTAATAGCCACTCGCAAAGGGGGCAATTCCAGTTCAACAGGAAAAACAACTTTTGTACCATACACCAACTGGAAGGGTGTCTGTCCTGTTGCTGCTTTATGGGAGGTTCTGTATGCCTAGAGGGCCTCTGTAAGTCAATCATCCCAATCACAACGATGTGCAGCAATCGTCCTTGTCAGAATCGAGCAGAGGATGCGATTGGTGACTTCAACTTGGCCATTGGCTCTGGGGTAGTAAGGAGTGGACTTGCGATGGCAGATCTTATACAGCTCTGTCAACTCTTCCATGACTTTATTAATGAAATGAGTGCCTCTGTCACTTACCAGCTCTAGGGGACTGCCAAAACGGGTGATGATATTCTCGTACATGGACAGGGCCACGCTGTTACCATCGTCCTGCTTTAGGGCTTTAGCTTCACACCACTTTGTGACATAATACGTACATACCAAGATGTATCTATTCTGTTTTCTTCTGGTGGGTGGATCAATTGGGCCAACGAAGTCGATGCCCCACTTCTCGAAAGGCTTCAAGGGAAGGATAGGTTGCAGTGGCATGGCACTGGTCTTGGTAGGTTTCCCCATTCTCTGACAGGCATCACATCTCTTACAGTAATCATAGGCATCCTTATGGAGGGTCGGCTACCAGTAACCTGCTAACAAAGCTTTCCTGGCTGTAGCTTCTCCTGCACCTCAGAGTGCTAGGTAGGGTTTAGCTACGTTAAAAATTCTGCCTAGTATCGCACTTGGGATGTCAAGTTAAGAATTTTGATCCCAAGGTCCTACCACATTCACGGAATGTTAGGGTTAGTTAGACACCCATACAATAATGATCTAGGGTTTTTACCCTAGGATAAATTGGCCTAATACTAGACTTTCGATCAAGTTTAGAAACCCTAGGGCCAAACGTTGTTGGCCTAGTATGGTTAGGGTGGGGTTAGGTCAAAAGACATCCCAAACCCTACATCTTGATCAAGTGTATTTCTTGACCAAGAAACACCGTTTGATGGGAGAAATGATCCCACAAGTTAGATGCGACACTTGTGCAACAAGTTGCAATGTCGCATGGCTTTGTGTTTAAATCACAAGATAGATTTGCCACTCCTTGGAACAAGGTTGGCAGGTTATCAATCAAGGTCTTGAAACCTTTACCTTGATAGTCCGACGGTGTCTGAATCACCGAGAACTTGCGATTCGGCCCTTTCTTGTGTAAAGCGGCATGGACTGTCGCTCTTTCGAATTCCGCTTCCATGGTCGAATCTTCTTCTTCTCCTTCTTCACACATTTGCCTATTGGCAATGCAGGCGGTTCTTCCTCTTCCTTGGGTAGCCGCTCCTTGACCACGGTCTGTTCCTTGGAAAGGCGCTTGGCGATGTCCTCCACCAAGCTTGGGACATTGCCTCTTGAAGTGACCGGGTTCGTTGCAGTGGAAACAATGGAGGTTTTGGCTATTACTTTGAGTAGGAACAAAGTTGTTGACGTTATTCGTCCTTGCTTTCTTTCTTTATCCCTGATTATGACCTTGAACTCTCTTCATTTAAGGTCTGAATGCTCCTCTGTTCAGGTCCTTATAAGACCAAGTTTTGTTACCCCTTGGTCTAGCTTGCACCTCCTGAATTATAGGCGCCACTCGAATGAGTGCATCCTGAAGATCTGATGGACGCATAGATTCGAGATGGTTATTTACTAGTGGATTTAAACCCGCACAAAATTTGGACACCTGCTATGTCATGTCCATCTGTGGCGCATACTTTAAAAGTGAGACGAATTAAGAGTAGTATGCGCCAAGAGTAAGTCCTAGCTGTTTCAACTCATAGAACTCATTCATTTTCTGCGTGCGATATGCAAATGGTAAGTATCTTCCCTGCACGGCTTTCTTCAGCTTCTCCCAGGTAACGGATCCCTCTGTGATCCCTTGATCCCTGCACCATTGCTTCCACCAAAGTCTGGCTTCGCCGGTGAGTTTTAACTTGGTGAGCATAGCCTGATTGGCGGGTGTAGTATCGGCTGCTTCGAAGTAATCCTCCATGGATTCAATCCAAATTTCAGCATCAGCTTGGATGAATCTTCCTCTCCCGTCAAACTTGGGTGGCTTAATCTGCTTAAGAAGGAACTTCTTCTCCTGGATTACAGTAGTATTTGATGTAGGAGGCGAATTAGGAACCTGTACTTGGGGTTGTGCCTGAATAAAGGTTTTCTTAATGTTATTATACGATAATCGACGTTAGCTTATATTACATCTTTAATTCAGCTATCTCGCAAACAATGTAGCTACTTAACTTTTTATCAACTCTTATGCACAACCAGACATTGATAAAAAGAAGTCTTTATTTGTATTTGTATGGGCATAGCCCTTTCGAATACAATGTTTCATGCGATGATAAGCCAATTGTTACATTTAGTTTGGGGAGAACAACGTTGTATTGCATTTATCTACAAGGACTGTATAATAATAAGGTTTCGGGTCATGGATCTTCAGGAATCGGTAAGTCATTGGGAGTTCAGGATATCCTTTCCGTTGGAATCCATACTTCTCATGGCGGCCCAACACTTTAATCCTGTCAGCGGGAATTACACGGGTTACTTCCTCACATACATATGAGTTCATCTCAACCCTTTGACCTTGAATATGTAAAGTCGAATTTACGTGAGCTTCCACAAAAACGAACAGCTTCATGACTTTCAGGTCTTCCAACCACGATCCTCTTTAGGTTGATCTGTAGATAAGCAAACTGGTGGGTGGCTATATAGTAGATTCCTGAGGCACCCCTCCATCTTTGTTCCATGTACAAAGGTGATGGATTATAGATCTGCTCCAGGATGTTCATCATCCCAATCCTTTGTCTATAAAGCTGAGAATGCATTGCAGTCATAAACATGACTCGAAATACCAAGAAGTTGTTCCACGCTTCGTAATTCTGCAAGACAGCATTGAAGGTAAGGAAATGTTTGGACATCAACATTTGCTTTGCTTCATTTTATTATAATTTCATTAAAAAAATTCCGTTGTTGGTCGGCTCTAATACCAACTGTAATGTGTCCACTAGTATCATCCAAGACACATCTTAGCAGTCCATCGGAAAGGATGTCTAGAAAGCACCGCCCGGCACTCCCATGGAATGTTTCGGGATTTGCGATCTAGGGCTTTCCGCGCCTGCCACGTAGCGGAAGTATTCTGGCCGTTCCCACTTAGAATCGATCGGAATTAGGGTTTTCCTGATTGGTCATTTACTAACAGTAACTAGCGTCGGACCCAAGCGAACTACTTTACGCAGAAACGCCAGGTCCGAAGCGGATTCATGCTGCACTTGCTTCAAGGAGAATGTGAAACGAGAGGAATGCAAAGCTCAACCTCTCTGCCATAAGTTATAGTCCCATTCCGTTCCCCTAAAACAACGTAAATCGGGTAAGACATATCTCTAGGTCAACGCTTTCGTTGTTCGTGTCCTTTGACGATCATCCCGCTGTTCTTCGAGATTTGAGAAAAGTTCCCGGCCAACCGGGACCACCCAACCGTAGGATGGACCCATGGCCCATCCTCCGCACTTTCCTCGGTTTGTTTTAGTTATGTAATTATCTAGCACATTAGTTGGACATGTAACAACCAGTTTCTTTAATTAATCCATTAAGCACTGGTTCCTTCACGTAATCTTATCACGTGACATAGAAAAACAATATCAGACAAGTTCTTTATTAACATATCATCATATTTATCTTTGAAATACAAAAGTTCTGCCCGTAGGCTTATCCACAATCCGCCCGAAGGCTATCCAGCAATCCACAGGGATCACTATTCCAAGTTTCCGCCCGTAGACTAGTATGCGGGTCTTGAGATCCAATCCCGAGTCACGATAGCCTCTTGTGCAGGACCCGGAAGGCGAGGGATTTACGGCCAGACCCCCCTGGCACCCAAGCATCCTCCTGCTCCAAGTAGCGCTCAACGGAGAGACCTCTCACGGCGGGTTCGGTCCATGTTCCCGGCGCGGTCAACAACCCCCTTGGTTAGGGTCAGGCAGGCAGTTGGGGGTAACTGAAGCTGCCACTCCATTCAGGCCTTCAACCTGAAGTATAGATACTTATTTATTTTGTAATTCATTGGTCAAACAAGTCAAACAGTGCTCTAAAATCTCTAGCAAGCACAAACATTTCCATTGATCGATTTTGTTGTTGGCAAACTGCTAATGAAGGAATCTTTCCTTTCGAATGCATCCAGTACTCAATCCGGGGTGTCTTGCAACTTGGCAAGATCCCTTATTTTCTGGGTTAGGGCGTACCCTATTAACCCAACTTGGTCAAAGCCTAAAGTTCATTGGATACTTCAGTTTCCGGTTTTTAACCTTCCTTACTTAGAAGGATATCAAAGTATACATCCTCTTGCAAGATAACTTGCGTAAGGATCCGCCATCCTTGTTGCAGGAATTTAACATTTCTTCTTGTGAATCAATCACAAGACCATATGACTTCGTACTTGCCGCGCAAGTCCTGCATCATACTATGCGATAATGGAGTTATGAAACAATCCGTTTCAGTTTCTTTAAGCTGACGTTTGTCAGACCTAGGGTTTCCTAGCTTTATTATTTTCTTTTAAGAAACTTAGGGACAAACCCTAGTTCTTTTTTTTCGGTTACAATTTACTGACCCTATATTCAGAGAATGTGGACAAGTATTTAAGGTATAGACGTTTCTTGGAATTTTAATTAATTCCCAACGAATATTTCACAACATTTTAATTTGGTTAACTCTAGAAGGTAATTTCGAGATTACTTCCGTATGATTTATTATCTACGTGTCAATTGACTTTTCAATCCTATACTTTATCGACTTGAGGTTAGGTTAAATCCAACTAATCTTCCCTTTTCTTTGCGAACAAACTCATGCTAAATAAGCAATCTTTCCCTTGCTAAGTTATGCAGTTAGCAATGATAACTTCCTAGAGTTTAAGCATCGTAAGAAGCCTTTCATGATTCGCACCTTCCATGATGATTCGTTGTAAAAAGAATAGGGGTTAGTAGTGCAAGATGCAGTTTTATACCTTCTAGGCTTAACCGAAATATACTACTTTAGTGGGTAAATAATCTTGCTCATAATTTGTTTCAATGCATAATGCTATTTGAAGAAAAACTAGGTTTATACTTTATTTATTTTACATGTTCCATTAAACTAAATTCCTTCGTTGTGCAGAATAACTAGGACAAAAATATATCTTATCCCTAACAATTCATCTTGCACAATTGAATCAAAAATGATATAAAATTAAGAAGAAAAAACCTGGGTTTGGGGTGAGATATCCACATGGATACCGGGAGATGACCCTCCCGCAGCTACTCCTTGGACTTTCTTAGGAGGCATCGCAGATGTAGTCCTTCGAACGTGGAAGCAGCTTTACACTCCTTTTCGGAATTCCACCGTCGCTCCCTTGCACATCAATACTCTTCTTCTCTTTTTCGAGTAGGGGAGAAACCAAGTCCAAGGGTATTTTGGAAAGGCAAGGAACCATTAAGGGATTAACCACGAGGAGGGGTAATAAGACCTTTAAGGTCTTAGTTTCTTTGGGAGGGAAAGGTTTACAAAGCCTAAAGAAAAGGCCCTATAGGGGTATATACACGGTGAAAAGGGTGTGTGTGTGTGTGGTTCCAAAAGGCGTAAGGAGAGGTCTTGGGAGATTTTTGGGCATGGGAGTGAAAGGTATAGGAAGGGGGGTCTTGGAGGGGTTTTAGGACACGGGGGTGATAAAGGCTTAGGGGTTTAAAACCCAGGGGGGGAAAAGAAAGGGTATAAAATAAGTTTGGAAAGGCTTTAATCTTGCAGGGTTTTGGGTTATAAAAACCTACCTCAGAGGCAATAGGAAAGGGGTTTAAAGGTGGCAAGGACTTATTTATCACCGCCTGTGAGGGTTTAAATCCCGGGGGTGGAAAAGGGGAAAAGAAACCTTCAAGAGGAAGGCTTAAAAGAAACTCACAGGAAGGGGGGCTTAGATCCTCCCCTTAGAAGCTTCTCAAGAAGCTTCTGAGAAGCTTCTGTGGGCTCAAAAAGCCACGTGGAGGGAAGGGAATGACTTAATGGTGGCGGATGGCGATTCCTAGGCGGCAGATGGCGATTTCTAGGCGGCCGATGTTGGCGACAGATGGCAGCGCGGCTCTAAACGACTCCTTCAACGGCGGCGTCCTAGCTTACTCCCTTAGCGTGATGGCTCTTCTCAGCATCCCGTCCTATCTCCCCACTTTAGCTTGACCTCGTCGAGTCTGGCAGCATCGTCCTCCCTTGCTTCCCCTTGGTTGGGGGGTTTTTATAGGGAGAGGGAAGGAATTCCTCCCTCCCCTCGCGTCCCCCTGCATGAGCTTGAGGATACGCAAGCTCCAACGAGGAGCTTGCTGTCCTTTCTAAATCCCTCACTCCCCTTTAGCACGAACCACCGTCGAGAGAGAAAAAAAAGAAAAAAAAATTCCATGAAAAATATTTGATATATTACATGGAGTGAGATACAAGAGCTTCAATCTGACAGGGTGTTGGTGGCTATGGCAGCCATGAAGGTGTTAGATATGATCAATGCCCCACCCTCATTAGGTGCTACCAATGATCCATGGTGCTCAAAGTTGTAAGGCCCCCATTATGAGGAGAAGCCAAATGTGAGCCCGGACATTGGTTGAGTCCTGACTTGTATATCAGATGAGGTCTATGTGACCGGATGGCAAAAAGGTGACTGTTGTGGGTCTAATCTTTGGGTTAGACGGAGTGGTTAAGCTGGTAGCAACTCGAGGCACATTGCATTGAGTTGCGTGGTAAGGGAGTTAAAAGGGGCCCCTATTGTGGGGTCCGGGGGCCGCGGAAGCGGCCCCTGGCTGGGGGGTCCCAGGGGGGCCAGCGGCCCCCCTGGCGGGGGTCCGGGGGCAGCGCCCCCGGCCCGATGGTAAAGGGAATATTCCCTGGAATATTCCCTGGCCGACTAGTGGAGGCTCATATGGTAGGTCGGTCAGCAGGCCGACCTAACGATCTTCGCGGGCTATAAAAGCTAAACCCCTTCGCAGCCATCTGACACTCATCTTTCACCCAGTCAGAGTTGTTGTTCCAGCTAGCCTTAAGCTCTTCACCTATCTTCTGTCTAGATCGCCATCTAAGCTTCACTCAGTGGAAGCGCACGGGTGGACAGAGCCATCTTTGTATCAGTTGTTTGGAGTTAAAGAATTTTACTGATTCTTCTCTTATCTGTTGTGTACTCTCTATCTCTTTCTCAGATTCTGTTCGCTGCGCCGTGTAATATTTTACATGGTATCAGAGCCCAGGGGGCTCTAGAGATCGGAGAGCGTGCAAGAGGCAAAGGCTTCAACAGCAAAGAGAAACGATGTCGACTCCGGGAAGCAGTTCTGGCGCATCAGGAAGCGGTGCAGGAGGTGGTGCTGCTGTACCGGCTATTCAAACACTGAGGATTCGTCCACCAACCTTCAGCGAAGGCAAGTTAGATGGTACAAACTACACCTTGTGGAAGTTCAAAATTACAACTATCCTTGATTCTTATGAGCTTCTGGAGACTGTGCTGGGGACTGACGCAGAACCACAGCCTACCCCCGACCCATCAAATCCTAGTGTGATGATTCCTCCGAATGCAGATCTTCTACGAGCTTGGAAACGAAGGAATGCAGATGCATTGTGTGCCTTAGTTACAAGCTGTTCTGACAGTGTTTTGACTCTGATTCAGCATACAACCAAAGCGTCAGAGGCTTGGAATGTACTAAGGAGTCAGTATGAAACACGAAACCAAACAAGGATTCAAAACTTGGAGAATCAACTAGCAGCGGAGAAGTTTGCTGAAGGAGAGACGGTTGAAGCTTTCATCACTCGGATTAAGAATCTGCGCGACCAGATGGCTGGCGCTGGGATACAAAAGACTAGCGAAGAGCTAGCTCGGAGGTGTCTTCGGATTTGTCCACAAAAGTTTGATGGACTAGTAACTGCCCTTAATACTCAGGTGAGACCTCAAGCTTTGACTTTTGAGGAGTTTTGTGCATTATTAATGGAGGAGGAGTTAAGGCTGAAAGCCCGAGAAGGAAGCAACAATGGAGATGCTGCATTCTCTGCCAATGCAAAAGGCAAAGGTGTTTCCTCCACCAAAAATGATGGTGACAAAAAGAAAAAGGGCGGCAAGAAGAAGTTTCAAGGAGAGTGCTTCTACTGTAAGAAGAAAGGACATGCAATTGCAGATTGTCGTGTCAAGAAGGCAGATGAAAAGAATGGTACCCTTAAAACTAAAGGGAAAGAGACAGCCAATACGGCTGAAGCAGAGTTGGAATTATTCATGGCGACCATTGAGGAAGTGTGCTCCTCGGCGCAAGAAGAATCTACCACTGACTCTTGGGTGTTGGATAGTGGGGCCTCCCGTCACATGACCAACAAGAAAGGTCTATACAGTTCTATGCAGCCTCTACAAGAATCCATCACTGTGACGGTTGGAAATGATGCTAAATGCCCTGCTGCGGGCACAGGTACTATTTCTTTTGTTGCTGCAAATGGTGAAGTCAAAAAGCTTTCAAATGTGTTGTATGTTCCCGAAATCAGGAGAAATCTCTTATCAGTTGCTGCCATAACTGATCTTGGTCATGAAGTGAGGTTCAAGAAGACAGGTGCAGAAATTATTGATAGTGCTGGCACAATTGTTGGCAAAGGAGAAAGAAGGAACAACCTGTATGAGCTAAGTGCTCTTACAGCCACCGCTGGAGTGGGCACAAGTAAGCTTTGGCATGAAAGGTTTGGACACATCGGATTTGCAGTATTGAAGGAGATGCAAAAGCAAGGTATGGTTGCTCACCTACCTACAATAACTGAATTGAAGGAACCATGTGAAGCTTGTATGATGGGCAAGCAACAGAGAAAGGCATTTCCACAAGAAAGCAAGAATAGAGCACATGCTCCTCTAGAGTTGGTGCATGCTGACTTGTGTGGTAAGATGCCTACACAGGCCTTGGGGGGATCTTCTTATTTTATGTTGATTGTCGACGACTACAGTAGGAAGATGTGGGTGTACTTCCTTCGTGATAAGGCTCAAGCTTTTGGTAAGTTTAAAGAATGGCTAATACTTGTTGAGAATGAAACAGGGAAAAGTGTGAAGAAATTTAGAACAGATGGTGGTGGTGAGTTCAACTCAAAGGAGTTTGAAGGCTTTTGCAAGAGCAAAGGGATCAAGCGTCAATTGACGACGCCTCACACACCTCAGCAGAATGGTGTTGTGGAACGCAGGAATCGTACCATTGTGGAGATGGCAAGATGCATGCTAAAGGGCAAGGGATTGCCTAACCATTTTTGGGCTGAAGCTGTTAATACTGCAGTCTACATTCTAAATCGGAGCTACACAAAGGCTCTCAAGGGAAAAACACCTCATGAGGCTTACACTGGTAAGAAACCATCTGTTTCACATTTCAGAATTTTTGGATGTGAATGTTATGCACATGTTCCAGATGAGAAGAGAAACAAGTTACAACCAAAAAGCAGAAAATGTATCTTCTTGGGTTATAGTGATGAGCAGAAGGCTTACAAGTTATATGACCAAGAGGCAAAGAAGATCATCGCGAGCCGTGATGTGGTGTTCAAGGAGGAGCCGCATACAGTGGAGGAGGAGAAGGCAAGGTCTTCCACTTTATCATCAAGCGAAGAAGTAGTCCACTATGAACCTGTCCCGAGAGCTATCCCTATCCTTAAGGAGGAGGAAGCATCATCTTCAGATGATGAGGAAAAAGTTCACCAACCTGACATCACCCCACCGGAAAAGCCATTGCCGCGCTGGGTGAAGCAGCTCTATGACCACAATAATCCTATGCCTGCATCTGTTGAGGAGAAGGCAGACGGACCAAGGAGGTCTCAGAGAATAGAGGAGCAAAGGAGGGCTTCTGCTCACATAGTCAACATGGCTTTGATGGTTGAGATTATGAGAGAAGTAAAGGAGCCAACTGACTTAGAAGAAGCACTTGCAGATCCATCATGGAAGGCTGCTATGCAGGCGGAGTATGACAGCATAATGAAGAATGACACTTGGGAGCTAGTGGATCGGCCAGCAAAGCGGAAGATTATTGGCACCAAGTGGATCTGGAAGGTAAAGTACAAGGCTGATGGTACCTTAGAAAAGTACAAAGCTAGACTGGTTGCCCAAGGATTTTCACAAGTTGAAGGGTTTGATTTTCAAGAGTCATTTGCCCCAACTGCCAGAATGACCACTATTCGCACGGTACTTGCAGTGGCTGCCCACAAGAAGTGGCCAGTGTACCAAATGGATGTTAAGTCAGCGTTCTTAAATGGTGACCTCAAGGAGGAGGTGTACGTGGCTCAGCCACCAGGGTTTGAGGCCCCCCATTCTGAGAACAAAGTGTGTAAACTGAAGAAGGCATTGTATGGGCTGAAACAAGCCCCCAGAGCATGGTACCAGCGGATAGATAGGTTCTTTTTAAACCTAAACTTCAAAAGATGTGCCTCAGATGCTAACTTGTATGTTTACAGGGATGGTAAAAAGTCTGTAGTGATTGTCCTATATGTGGACGACCTTCTTATTACAGGTGACTATGAAGATATGATCAACCAAACTCGAAAGGCTTTGAGTTTTGAGTTTGAAATGACAGACTTGGGCTTGCTGCACTATTGTTTGGGGATTGAAGTCTGGCAAGAGCCAGGAAAGATCTTCATCTCTCAGAAGAAGTATGCATGGGAGATCTTGAAGGCATTTGGCATGACCGAGTGCAAGGAGATAGCTACACCTATGGAGGTGAATGTAAAGTTATCCGTTGAGGATACATCAGCACTAGCAGACATTGGGAGGTATAGGAGGTTGGTCGGCAGTCTAATCTACTTGTGTAACACCAGACCAGATATCAGTTTTGCTGTTGGTGTTTTGAGCAGGTTCTCAAACAAACCTCATGAGAGTCATTGGAAGGCTGGGATGCGGGTGCTCAGATACTTGAAGAAAACTCTTGACTATGGTATCACATACAGTTTCGGAACTTCTCTTGTGGGGAACTGTGACTCAGATTGGGCAGGAGACATTGATTCCAGGAAGTCAGTTTCTGGTTATTGTTTCTCTTTGGGTTCAGGAATTTTCTCTTGGATTAGTAAGAAGCAACCAACAGTGGCATTGTCTTCTACCGAAGCAGAGTACAAGGCAGCTTGTTTTGCTGCATGTGAGGCCGTATGGTTGAGAAGGATTCTATGGCATATGGGAGTGCAGGATGAAGAACCAACTGTGCTGAGATGTGACAATCAGAGTTGCATCGCCATTGCCAAAAATCCAGTGTTTCATGCACGCACCAAACATATAGAGATCCAGTATCATTATGTGCGTGATTTGATGGAGGATGGGATAGTGGAATTGGTCTACTGTCCAACAGAGGAGAATGGAGCAGATATCTTCACCAAAGCACTTACGAAGGATCTGCTTCAAGTTCATCTTCAGAGACTCGGCATTGGGCCGAGGAGATAGTTCACCTATGGGTGGACATTGAGGGGGGGTGTTAGATATGATCAATGCCCCACCCTCATTAGGTGCTACCAATGATCCATGGTGCTCAAAGTTGTAAGGCCCCCATTATGAGGAGAAGCCAAATGTGAGCCCGGACATTGGTTGAGTCCTGACTTGTATATCAGATGAGGTCTATGTGACCGGATGGCAAAAAGGTGACTGTTGTGGGTCTAATCTTTGGGTTAGACGGAGTGGTTAAGCTGGTAGCAACTCGAGGCACATTGCATTGAGTTGCGTGGTAAGGGAGTTAAAAGGGGCCCCTATTGTGGGGTCCGGGGGCCGCGGAAGCGGCCCCTGGCTGGGGGGTCCCAGGGGGGCCAGCGGCCCCCCTGGCGGGGGTCCGGGGGCAGCGCCCCCGGCCCGATGGTAAAGGGAATATTCCCTGGAATATTCCCTGGCCGACTAGTGGAGGCTCATATGGTAGGTCGGTCAGCAGGCCGACCTAACGACCTTCGCGGGCTATAAAAGCTAAACCCCTTCGCAGCCATCTGACACTCATCTTTCACCCAGTCAGAGTTGTTGTTCCAGCTAGCCTTAAGCTCTTCACCTATCTTCTGTCTAGATCGCCATCTAAGCTTCACTCAGTGGAAGCGCACGGGTGGACAGAGCCATCTTTGTATCAGTTGTTTGGAGTTAAAGAATTTTACTGATTCTTCTCTTATCTGTTGTGTACTCTCTATCTCTTTCTCAGATTCTGTTCGCTGCGCCGTGTAATATTTTACAGAAGGCAAGCTTGAAGGTGGAGATGGAAAGTGAGTTCATAGACTGAGACTGAGCTAAGTAGAGATGGACCAGAGGTAAATATCTACTAAAATGAGCCAAACCATGCTCATGTGAACTCTGATACCATGTTAAAATACGTAGGATCTAGAGCATGGTAGATGCGGAAGCTATGGAGGTTGAAGAGGAAAAGGAAACTCATGAAGACATTTACCCTGACAAGGACAAATTGTTACACAAGTGAATTAGGTTCCAAGATTGAGACTTGGCCTCATAAACAAAATCTTGTGTATTGATAGTGACATGACACTTTACTGGAAAGAAAAGAGTACTATCATTGCATTAGAAAAAGAGTGCAAGTACAATGCTTTATAGGATTTGAGTGGTGGTACTTTCTCTTACTGTGCATATGGGATTCTGGTCCTGAGCCCTCACTACTCCTCACAAAGGGACTAAAGTAGGTGTGATTATAAATATCTCAACACCCCTCCTCAATCACAACCAAAAGTACAAAGCATATAGAGGCTTTAGTGAAAGCAACACTTGCAAAGTGTGGGCACACCATAAACATGGCAAAAGACTAGAGGCTGTCGTAGAAAAAGGCTAAGTGTGGGTACCACAAATGTGATGGACATCCAGAGGCTATATCAAGGGCCTCACAAAGTGTATAGAGGCTATAGTACAAGGCTAAAAAAGGAGTTTCCAAGTTTATGTTTGAGGCATTAGGGCTAGGAAATACAAAACTAAAAAAGTTTATCTAAATAGAAGGACTGATGAGGTTTGTCCTTCTCCTAGAGGTCTTCTTCTTCTTATTCCTTCGCTCCATTTTCTTCTTCTTCTTTGACTGCAACTAGTTAAGCCTTTTGGGACCTCTTTCTGCGATGGCAGAACTTCTCAATGTGTTCGGTCCTTTTGCAAAAATTATAAAAGAGTTGATCCTACTTGCCTTTGTATCTGTTGCCAACATATAATGCATGTTCATCTCTAGAGGTGCTTGGTTCTTCCTTAGTTTTTAGCTTCTTTTCCTCCTCTAAGAGTAATGTTTGTATATCAACAAGTTCAGGATCTAGCATGTTGATTAAATTTGTTGATATATTATTATATTCAGGAGGCAAACTCTTAAGTAGAACACCGATGCAAACATCTTCTTCCATTTTAATGTTGATTCCTACAAGTTGGGTTAGAAGTCCTTCCATGTAATTTATATGCATAGCAAGTGATGTGCTGGACTTCATTTCAAGCCTGAAAAACTCAATTAGGAGACTATACTTTGATGATTTAGACTGTGCACCAAACAAAGTGTGAAGTCTCTTCCATGTATCCTCCTGTGAGGTCTCACAGTTATCCACATGGTGGATATAGCTATCGTCTAGCTCCAGTTTGATAATGGCCTGAGCCTTATCATTGTTCTTTTGCCAAGTGATAGCAAAATCTACATCACGAGGCTTCTTTTCTTTTTGAGTGGTAATGGCCTAGAGGCCCTTCTTCATCAGGACGAGTTTGATGTAGGTCTACTAGGTGTGACTTATCAAATTTGAGCAGTAGAAGAGTTGGCTGAGATCTGTCAAAAGGCACAAGTGCTAAGAGCACTAAATGAGTGTCAATGGTCACTATGTTTGTTCCTTAAGTCTTCCAAATCTACAAAATCCTTCAAGTTCTTTCAAATCTGAATCTTCTCCTTCTTGATTTGATGCTAGGATAGTAGATTGGAGTGGTAGTGGGTTGCTCCAGTGGCAGAAGAGAGAAAATGATGAGATTTTTTAGCTTGAGTGAAGTTTGGCTATGGCTTCTTGAATTAGGGTTTTGACCCAACATTGGTTTTTTGCTGATCGTGGGAGCTACAGTGGAGCATTTTCAAAATTTTTAAAATCGAAATGAAGCTTGAATGTTAGGCTATCAATGCCCTATGATGGTCATAAACATCGCGACATGTAGCGATGATAGCAACATCATGAACGATAGTAGGCACATTCTGGAGAGCAACCACAAATTTCCTCAATGCTGGGCTCTAGAGTGGCCAATGTCAAGTGATAGGAATCTTCTCCCTGAGCAAAGGCACATTTATAGAAGGAAGCTTCCATAGATATGAGCTCTATGATGAGATATGAAAGCTCCAAGTGCAAGAGGTCCCATTTGGCTATGGAGGCCACATAACAAAATCTAAGAAAATTAATGATGCTGAGTAGTGGATGAGGCAATGTCAAGTTCTAAGATGATACAGAAAAGAATCAATAGTGGGGGAACACTTCTCTAGAAGGAATCTTGGTAATATTTTGCTTGTGGAGTGAGATACAAGAGCTTCAATCTGATAGGGTGTGTAACTTGTCTGCTTGTCTGCTTGTGGGACACGTCTTAGCAGCCCATCGGGAGGAGTGTCTAGAAGGCTCCGCCTGGCACTCGCAGGGAATGACACAAGGTTTGCTATCTAGGTCTTCCCGGGTCTGCCCCGAGTGGAAGTGTCCAATCGTTCCCACTTGGGATTGACCTGAGGTCAGCGTTCCTTTCCTATCAGCAAAGGGAAATGAGAGGGATGCGAAGGTTAACCTCTTTGCCATATGACATAGTCCCATTCCTTTCCCTTAAAACAGAATAAACTGGAAATTCTACATCTACTGACACTAGGTCTTCATTGTCTTATTATCTCATCATTTGAGAAAAGTTCCCAGATAACCGAGACCACCCTTCCATAGGACAGACCTCAATCACATCCACCGCACTTTCCTCAGTTTGCTTTAGTTATCTAATTACCTAACACATTACGTTTTGACATGCAAAATCGGCTTCCTTAATTAAATAAATTAATCACGGGTTCCTTCATGTAACTTAGGCACTGACACAAAAACAATGCCAAGCAAGTTCCTTTTTCTCCAATAACTGCTCTTTATTTATCAAAATCCTGGAGTACATCCAATATCATGCCTGAAGGCTATCCCAGCAATCTACAAGATTGCTGCTCCAAGTTCCGTCCATTGACTAGTACAAGGGCCTCGAGATCCCATCTCGAGTCACGTCAATCTCTTGTGCGGGATTCGAAGGCAAGGGATTTACAGCCAGAGCCTTCCCTGGCACCCAAGTGTCCTCCTCCTCCAAGCAACACCCACGGAGAGACCTCTCGTGGTGGGTTAGGTCCATATACCCAATGCGGCTAACAACCCCCTTGGATAGGGCTAGGCAGGCAATCGGAGGTAACTGTTCCTGCCTCTCCCTCCAGGCTTTCAACCTGAAGCATTAATTATTTTCCTTGAATTAGTTCCTTGATCAAAGAGATCAAATAATGTACCTAAGTACAAGCACGAACATTTCAGAGGTTGTTTGTACGACCAACTGCTAAGGTGTGACTCCTTTTTTCCTGGATGCTCCCAGCATCCGATCTTAGGTCTTTTCGCAACTTGGCGAGATCCCAATAATTTCAAACAAGATTACGCAAGAAAATGGTCTTGCTAAGTTGACTTATTTTTTACTTGCCCTTTTCCCTTGAGTTTTACCTTAAGGTATCTTAGTCCCTAACTCAAGCATTAGCTGGTTAGTCAAGGCAATGGTCATTCCTTATTTGCAACCCAACCAAGGGTCTTTTAATCTCTAATTCCAACCAAGCTCAATTAACACACCTGGCAACACATGATTCTTCATTTAGACTTTCAAGATGTAGTGTAGATGCATGCGATCCTTCCAATTCTCTTAGTGCGATTCGATGCAAGATTTCCCAATCAACCTTAACCATCATGCACATTGTGTGTTTAGTATAGTTGTACCTTCTAAACGACTTTTATCTCTCTTTATTCCTGGCAACGAGTACTTATTTCTAATGCACCGGATCACATGTGACTTGCGTCTATGAAAGCCTAGGGTTTTGTCTAACGATGCAAGTGTATCTCATGAATAGAAATTAACATTTCATGTGTTTCTTTTAACCATGATTGTGAAACATGAATTCTAAATGACTATTCATGCACTAAATTGGTTAAAAATCTATCATTTTATGTGAAGTAAGCCGATAACCTTATCATTTTATGTGTGTAAAAGCTATCATTTCATGCATAAAATCTTATGCGAATTCCAAACTCTACCGTTTCACGCATGCAACTTAGTACTTAGAGTAAACAGAATCCTAAGACTCGTTCTTGTTCCATGCATGTCACCAATCCTTCATCTCTTCCACGAGAAATAATACCTAATTAATTTTAACGCTTAGAACCTGGGCTTGATTCGTGTGTGCTGCATTGGTCGCTCCCCTCACCTCTCCAACATTACCAGTAGCTTGGGCACCTATGCTTTCCGCGACTTTCTTCTTGGGAGCCATTTGCCTCACAGAGATTGGGTAGTCCGGACCTTAACGGTTTTTAGGTTGACAGGTTCGGGTAGGAAAGACCGCTGGATGGGGCCCTTCGCCGAGAGGGTGGTTTGAGTGTGGCTCGTTGCAGCTACTCACTAACTCTCACTCCCTCTCCTTCTTTCTCTCTCTCCTCCACTTCTTCTTCTTTTCTCTTATTCTCCTACTCTCTCTCTCTCTCTCTCCTTCTCTTCTTCTCCTCTTCCTCTCCCACTTCTGTTCTCCTTCTTTCCCTTCCCTCTCTTTCTCTTCTTCTTCTCTTCTTCTATCTTTCTCCTTCTCCTTCTCTCCCTCTTCTTCTCTTCTCTCTCCCACTCCTTCTCTTCTTCTCCTTCTCTCCCTCTTACTCTCTCTCTCCTCACTCCTTTTTCTCTCCTCCTTCTTTGCCTCTTCTTCTCTTCTCTCTCCCACTACTTTTTTTTTCTCTCCTTCTCCTTCTCTCCCTCTTCTTCTCTTCTCTCTCCCTCTTCTTCTCTTCTCTCTCCCTTCTTCCCTTCTCTCTCCCACTCCTTTTTCTTCTTCTCTTCTCCTTCTCTCCCTCTTCTTGTTCTTCCTCTACTTCTTTCCTACTCCTTCTCTTCTTCTCCTTCTCTCCCTCTACTTCCCTTCTTCTCACTCTCCCTCATGGGGCCCGCGCAACTAATGATCAGAAGGGGGGTGGTTATGGTCGTAGTCTAGGGACCCGTTTCAGCAGGATAGTGGGGGGGTGGCTATGAGCTCCAATCGGAAGTGTAACGTGTCCACCTGTTCGCTTGAGGACACGTCTTAGCAGTCCATCAGAAAGAAGGTCTAGAAAGCTCCGCCCGGCACTCCCATGGAATGTCATGGGGTTTGCGATCTAGGACTTTCTGCGTGTGCCACGTAGCCGAAGTATTCTAGCCGTTCCCACTTAGGATCGACCTGAATCAGGGTTTCCCTAATGGTCATTTCCTAAATGGAAACTATCATCAAACCCCAAACGAACTACGTTATGCAGAAACGCCAGGGCCGAAGCAGATCCACGCTGCACTTGGTTCAAGGAGAATGGGAAACAAGAGGGATGCAAGGCTTGACCTCCCTGCCATAGGGCATAGTCCCATTCCATTCCCCTAAAACAGTGTAAACTCGGATTATTATAACCTACACTCTAGGTCAGTGCCCTTGCTATTCATTTCCTTTAAGAAGATCTCCTTGTTGTCCTTTATGATTGAGAAAAGTTCCCGGCCAACTGGGACCACCCATCCGTAGGACGGACCCATGGCCACATCCACCGCACTTTCCTCAGGTTGTTTTAGTTGTCTAATTACCTACCACATTTAGTTGGACATGCATCAAGCAGATTCCTTAATTAGCTCGTTAAGCACCGGTTCCTTCACGTAATCTTAGCACTTGACATAGAAAAACAGTGTCAAACAAGTTCCTTTTCAAGAGGTTATCATATTTATCTTTGGAATACATTCATAAAGTCCAAACCGTAGGCTTATCCATACTCCGTCCGAAGGCTATCTAGCAATTCACAGGGATTACTAATCCAAGATTCCGCCCATAGACTAGTATGCGGGCCTTGAGATCCAATCTTGAGTCACATTGGCCTCTTGTGTAGGGCCTGGAAGGTGAGGGATTTATGACCAGAGCCCCCCTGGCACCCAAGCATCCTCTTGCTCCAAGTAGCGCTCAACGGAGAGACCTCTCGCGTGGCAGGTTTGGTCCACCTTCCTAGTGCGGCTAACAACCCCCTTGGTTAGGGTCAGGCAGACAGTCGGGGGTAACTGAGGCTGCCTCTCCCTTCAGGCCTTCAACCTGAAGCATTAGATATCTTTTCATCCTTTAGTTCCTTGTGCAAACAAATCAAACAGTGCTCTCTAAATTGTTACAAGCACAATCATATCCAGTGGTCGTTATTTGGCCAATTGCTAAGGAGTGAATCCTTCTCTCCAAATGCATCCAGCATTCAATCCGAGATCAATTGTGACTCAGCAAGATTCCCAAGGTTTTGTTTGTTAACCCTTATGTCCTTGGGTTAGGGCCGTACCCTATTAACCTAATACCTTAAGTTCTATTAACAATAAATCATGGCGAATATGTTGCTCGAAATTATTGATTGGTCCTTTGCTTCCAAGAAAATATCTAATTCCCTTATCTTGGCAACTTATCCCAAGAAAGGTGATATAACAAGATGACTACTCATCCTCTTGCAAGTTAAACTTGTGCAAGAATATGCCAATCTCATTCCGAGGAATTGGCCGTTCTCTTATGATGAAACCACAAGATCATGTGACGTTGCAGCTTGTTGCACAAGTATCACATCTAATCCATGGGACTATTTCACCCATCGAACAACGTCTTCTAATCACAGAATCATGATTAGATAAGAACAGGGTTGAGGGTGTCTTCATATCCAATCCATTCCCGATTGCACTAGATCGACATTGTCGGTCCTAGGGGTTCCAACTCAATCCGAGTTTTATCTTTTTAACGAGTGATCTTTAGGGCAGAAACCCTAATTCGTTTCTTCCAAGTACGTCCAATTGTCCCTACATTCCGTGAATGTGGGCAGGACTTTAGAGTATGAGAGTTTTGACTTGGCAATAAGTGCGACTAGGTCAAGTCCTTAACGTGCTAAACCCTAGTTAGCACTTAGAGTGTGTTGTATCGATTTAACCATCCTAAGTGAATCCTTTGCAGTTTAGGTGTTTAGGGTAGACCAATTTACTTGTCTTACGACAAGGACAAGCCATTCCTAAAGATGTTGTCTTGATCTAAAAGGGGAAAACTAGTTGCATTACGATACAATCCTCGTAAGCACACAAATCATTGCCTCTACGTATGATAAGATTTATAAACCCTAACTTTTCTTGTTAAGATCAAAGCACATGTTAAGTTATGGCATAATTTCCATTGATCCTACTAGAACATGTATTCACGATTCATGCCACTAAGCTTTTAGGGTTTTATGTTAAAATGAACCATGCAGCCTTTCCCTAACTACGTTTCTGAATGAATTTATTCGTACGACAAATGGGCATTATGCAACCTTTCTTAATTACTACGCAGTTTAAATGATATTTATGCCAATTGAAGCTAGATTTAACCTACTTCATGCAACTCTAGAATCTTTCCATGCTTTGTAGTTTCCTATGGTTGATAATGATTTTTTAATGAATCATTACGAAGAAAGATTTGTCTAATAATGCGACATGTGATTTAATATTTCCATGCATAATAGAAGGTGTACTATAATAACTTCGACTTCGTAATGATAGTCATTAGTTGAACTAGATTCGTTACTTTGCAATGCACAAAAACAACTTGCTAAGAATGCATAGACATCTTATGTTTTTTTTTTTCGTTTGTTCCATTGAAAAATACAAATGACCAATCTTCAATCGTGAGTTACTTCTTTTAAAAAATAGCCAATGCATTTCAATCACAAAAGTACATCCTAATTCCATGAATTAACCATGCATAATTGCAATATTTCGATGTAAATCAAAAATAGGAAGAAAACATGGACTTGTGGATTCGGTGAAATGTCCACATGAATGTTAGGAGATGATCCTCCTACGGTTGCGCCTTGTGACTTTTTAGGGGCCATCGTGAATTCGACCTTTGGTTAGCCTTTGTGGATTTCAAACTTCTTGCCTTGGCTCGCAGTCTTATGATCTTGGCCCATCTCCCTCGTACGCGCAATTCCCTTTGAGGTACGGCTTCCTTGACCAAAGTTCTGACTTGCAGAATTTGGCTTTGGGAGGCCTTAGGGTTCTTGTGAGGGCCCTTGGAAAATGGGGGCTTGAGAGCTATTCTTCACCTTGAAATTTCGGGATTAGGAAGGGTTTTGTGAGCCTTGCGGAAAAAGGGAACTCTAAATCCCAAGGCTAGGGCCTTATGGGTGATTGGTGGAAAGGCCTTTATGCTTAATTTCTTCAAAATCCTGGGGTAAAGATTCTTGAAAAAGGGCCTTAAAGAAATCCTCTTCTTCTCTACAAGACCCGAGCCTAGGGCCTTAGTACCTTCCTTTGCTTCAAAGCCCAGGATGGGCTTATTGAGAATCTAAAGGGAAGGGCTTTAAAGCCCGCCTATGGAATGGCTTGTGTGGGATCCAAAGGGGAAGAGGGCTTAAATCCCGGGGTACAATGGGCCTTATAGGGACACCACAAGAAGGGGGTTTTAAAACCGGGGCTAATATGGCTTGTGTGGTAATGCAATGGGAAGGTGGCTTAAAGAACCGAGGTTAATATGGACTTATGGGAGTTGCAATGGGAAGGGGGCTTAGAGAAGCCCCCTTAGAAGCTTCTAAGAAGCTTCTGGAGAAGTGAGTACAGGACCACGTGGATGAGGACGAAGGCGATTAGTGGACGAGGGAAGGGCGGCGTCAATAGCAGCATCCGGCCGTGGCGTAGTGAAGGCGGAGCTGGCGGATTGGCGGGACTATCGAGCATCAGCAAGTGGCCGCTCTTCTGCAGCAACTCCTTGCTCCTCACGGTGCAACACGGCACTCTCTTCCTTCCTCCACACACAACAGTTAACAGTGGTAGCAACGTAGCTCTCCTTTCTTCCCACCTTCCCCCTTAGAGGGTGTATATATAGGACAAGGGGGGAGAGGGCTCCCTCCCACGTGGCCCCTTGCATGGTATCCTCCCTTCCACCTCCTCCAGTTGCCCATAATAGCCCATCTCCTTTCCTCAGCCACGCATCGGCTGGGGAATGTGAATATTTTTTTTTGCAATAATCCCATAATTATCCTCTTGACCTCCTCCCAAGAGGGAGTTCACCTGCGGTTATGCGGGTTTTCATCCTCATTCCCGATTTGCCAATGGAGAGGTCATGATTCCTCGGTACGGTTTTATAGATTGCACTATCGGTAACTCCAATGCCGGAATTGATCTTTGTATGAGTTTCACGCAGGGTGTGGAAAGTCAGACTAGTAATATTTTTCAATGGAAAAATTACATTATCTCCCCCTTGGAGGAATCAAGATGTCCTCATCTCGAGATAAACTGGGGGTATTGATGGTTGAGAGTGCTTTTATCCATCCAAGTGGCATCCTCCTTGGGATAATCTTTCCACTGGACGAGGCGTTCTCTCAAAGTTCTGGATCTTAGTTGTCTCTCCCTAACATCTAAGATCCTCTTAGGCCGTAGCTCAAGGGCTCCTTGGCTACGCATTACAACTTGTTGGTCATCAAGTACATGGCTAGGATTAGGTATATACTTCTTCAGTAGGCTGATATGGAATACACTATGAACCTTTAGGTTCTCAAGGAGTTGTAGTCTATAAGCATTAGGTCCTAGGAACTTGAGGACCTTGTATGGTCCACAATAACTTGGACTTAGCTTCTTGCAATCTCCTAAGGATAGGGAACTCTTCTTTGGGCGTACACGAATGAAGACCATGTCTCCTTCCTCGAAGGCTCTACCTTGACGCTTCAAATCCGCGTATGCCTTTTGTCTATCCTTGGCGGCTTGGATGTCTTGTCTTATTGACTTTACTTGGTCATCCATCTCTTCCAGCATTTGCCTTGAAGCTTCAACCCTCAAGGTTGGATCTGAGAAGTTTAGGGGACTTCGACAGTCATGACCATACAATGCTTGAAAAGGGGTCATCTGAATTCTCTGTTGGTAAGAAGTATTGTAGGCAAACTCAACCAAGGGCAAGTATTGAATCCACCTTTTTGGTTCATGGTAGTAGTGTGCCCTTAGCATATCCTCGATGACTTAATTGACTCCCTCCGTTTGGCCATTAGTTTGGGGATGGTAAGCTATACTAAAATAGAGTTGAGTCCCAATGGCTTCAAAGATAGCTCTCCAAAAGTTTGATGTGAAGAGAGAATCACGATCACTAATGATTCTTCTGGGTAACCCATGTAGCTTGAATATCTCCTTGATAAACAACCTTGCAATGTCTGAGACTTTATAGTTTGTCTTTACTGGAATAAGGTGTGCAACCTTAGTAAGCATGTCAACCACAACCATGATGGAGTTGTATCCTCCCTGAACTTGGGGTAGGCCAACAACAAAGTCCAATTCATATTTGGGGAATCTCAAGTGGTTGCAACTTTCCAGGCATTTTGACATGTTCTGCTTTGATATGTTGACAAGACAAACACTCGGTGACATATTTGAGAACGTCACCTTTTAGCCTCTCCCAATAGTAGCTCTTCCTTACTGCATTAAGAGTCTTGGCATAGCCAGGATGTCCTGAGAAAGGGGAATCATGAGCCTCCCACAATATCTTCTGCTTAAGTGACTGGCTTGCCGGTATACATAATCTTGTTCTATAGTAGACAAGTCCACTATTGATAGAGAATTCATGATACTTAGCCTGTAGCTTTTGGTCCTGGTCCTTGATAGGGATCTATCTTAGCATCTTTTGATAGGCTGGATCATGGCATGCTTCTTCTCTCGCTAGCTCAAATATTGGGTTGTTTGGCATTTTGCCTCTTCAGTAAGTCCGTCAGAGGTGCTACAATCAAAGCATAGTTTTTGATGAAGACCCTGTACCATCCTGTTAATCCAAGAAAACTGTGTATTTCTTTGACAGTTGTTGGTATTGGCCATTCTAGAACATCTTTGACTTTGGCTGGATCCACTGAGATTCCTTTCATTGATACGATGAATCCCAGATATTCAATCTGACGCTTGAAGAACGCACACTTCTTCATCTTAGCATAGAGCTTGTGTGCCCTCATTGTCTCAAGGACAATCCAAAGTTGGGGTTCATGATCTTCTTCTTGTTTGGAATAGACTAGGGTATCATCGTAGAAGACGAGTACGAAGTCATCAAGATATGGCCTAAAGATATCCTGCATTAACCTGTTGAAGGTGGCAAGCGCATTCGTGAGCCCGAATGACATAACTAGAAACTCAAAGTGTCCATATCTTGTGTTGAAGGCTGTCTTTGGGATATCTTCTTCCTTGATCCTTATCTGATAGTAACCTGACCTGAGAAGATCTTCACACCCTGAAGACGATCAAGAAGCTCATCTCTTCTAGGAATAGGGTACTTGTTCTTGACAGTTGATTGATTCAACCCTCTATAATCAATACAGAGTCGAAGCATTCCATCTTTCTTTTTCTGGAATAGTACTGGAGCTCCCCATGGTGAACTACTAGGACGGATGTAGCCCTGATCTAGTAGTTGCTTGAGTTTCTCCTTCAACTCAATTGCTTCCGGAATGGACATCTTATAAGGTCTCTTTGAAATTGGTGTAGGTCCTGGCACTAGCTTGACCTCATGATCCACTTCTCTTTGAGGTGGGAGTTCTGTCAGCTCTTCAAGAAATACATCCGCGTACTCCTTTAGCCATGAAGATTCTTCACTAGACTCTTATTTCTGATTTAACTTATTGAGCTTAATCAAATAGACAGGTAGTCCCTTTCTAACTCCCTTTATAATCCGAGATGCTTTGGCCAATTGAATTTTCGGCTTTCCAATCTCTCCTTGAGTTGTGACCAATTCCCCTTCATAGTTCCAAAAGGAAACTTGGCCCTTTCCACAATGAATGTGGGCATCCTTAGGTTTAAGCCAATCCATTCCGAGTAAACACTCATGGATACCTAGGTTCATGACTCTGAATTTGACCGAAGTCCTCTTTCCTCCCAGAAAGAATTCCACCTTAGCAGTTTGCATGGTACAAGTGACCTCACGACCATTTGCTAATTCCACAAGCAAGGTAGGTGCTTCTATTGTGGCTATTCCTAATCTTCTTGCACAAGCTGGTGAGATAAAGAAACGTGTACTGCCACAATCAATCAAGGTCTTGAAACCTTTACCTTGATAGTCCGATGGCATCTGAATCACCGAAAAATGGCGATTCGAGACTTTCTTGTAAAGAACAAAATGGAGAGTCGCCCTTTCAAACTCTGCTTCCATGGTCGGATCTTCTTCTTCGCACATTTCCGTGTTGGCAACACAGGTGGTTCTTTCTCTGCCTTGAATAGCGGCTCCTTGGCCATGGCCAGTTTCTTGGAAAGGTGCTTGATGATGTCCTCCGCCAAGCTTGGGACATTGCCTCTTGAAATGACCGGGCTCGTTGCAAACAACAGAGATTTCGATCATTGCTTTGGGTAGGGACAAAGCTGTTGGCATTATTAGTCCTTGCTCTCTTTCTTTGTCCCTGGTTTTAACCTTGAACTCTCTTCACTTGGGGCCTATATGCTCCTCTATTCTGGTCATTATAAGACCAAGTTTTGTTACTTCTTGGCCTAGCTTGCACCTCTTGAATTATGGGCGTAGCTCGAATGAGTGCATCCTGTAGATCTATTGGGCGCATAGATTCAAGGTGGGTATTCAATGGTGGGTTTAAGCCAGCACAAAATTTTGACACTTGCTGTGTCATGGCCATCTGAGGTGCATACTTCAGAATTGAAACAACTTTTGAGTAGTATGCGTCAACAGTGAGTCCCAGCTATTTTAGCTCGTAGAACTCATTCATTTTCTACGTGCGATACACAGGTGGTAAGTATCTTCCTTGCATAGCTTTCTTCAGCTTTTCCCAGGTAATGGATCCTTTCGCAATCCCTTGATCTCTGCACCATTGCTTCCACCAAAGCCTGGCTTCGCCGGTGAGCTTCAGCTTGGCAAGCATAGCCTGGTTGGCGGGTGCAGTACCGGCTGCTTCAAAGTAATCTTCCATGGACTCTATCCAAATCTCAGCATCCACTTGGACAGTCCTACCTTTCCCGTCAAATTCAGGAGGCTTGATCTGCTTGAGAAGAAACTTCTTCTCCTGGATCACGGCTGTAGTTGATATAGGAGGCGAACTGGGAATTTGTATCTGGGTTGTGCCTGGATAGAGGATTCTTAACGTTATAACTCGCTATTCATTATGATTTATAATTCATACCCAATTCAGCTATCAACCAAGAAACCTAGCCACTTAACTTTTTATCAATTCTCATAGACAAAACAAACATTGATAAAAGGAAGTCTTATTCCATTTATATGGATCTAGCCCTTTTGGAGTACAATAATTCCTGTGATGATAGAGCAACTGTTACATTAGTTCGGGGAGAATAATGTCATATTACATTTAGCTATGGAAACTGGATAATAATATGGTTTTGGGTCATGGATCTTTAGGAATCGGTAAGTCATCGAAAGATTAGGGTATCCTCTCCTTTGGTACCCATTCTTCTTATAGAGTCCCAACACCTTGATACTGTCGGCGGGGATTACACGAATCACTTCCTCGTATACATATGAGTTCAGTTCAACCCTCTGACCTTTTTACATAAGCCTCAAAATGAACAGCTTCACGATCTTCAAGTCTTCCAACCACTTGATCCTCTTTAGGTTGGTTTGAAGGTATGCAAACCGGTGGGCAGCTATGTAGTAGATTCCTGTGTCACCCGTCCATCTCCGTGCCACGTACAAAGGCGATGGATTATAAATACGATCTAGGATGTTCATCATATCGATCCTTTGTCGATAATCCAGGGAATGCATTGCGGTCATAAACATGACTCGGAACACTAAGAACCTGTTCCATGCTTCATAATTCTGCAAGACAGTATCAAAAGTAAGGAAATGTTCTGAACAGCAACATTTGCTTTACTTCTTCTTATTAATATTTCTTTAAAAAAAAAATCCTTCGTTGGTTCACTCTGATACCAACTATAACATATCCACCTGTTCCCTTCAGGACACATCTTAGTAGTCCATCAGAAAGGAGGTCTAGAAAGCTCCGCCCGGCACTCCTATGGAATGTCACGGGGTTTGCGATCTAGGACTCTCCGCGTCTGGCACGTAGCGGAAGTATTCTGGCCATTCCCACTTAGGACCGACTTGAATCAGGGTTTCCCCTAATGGTCATTTCCTAAACGGCAACTAGCGTCAAACCCCAACCCAAGCGAACTACTTTACGTGGAAACGCCAGGGCCAAAGCGGATTCACGCTGCACTTGGTTCAAGGAGAATGGGAAACAAGAGGGATGCAAGGCTCGACCTCCCTGCCATAGGGCATAGTCCCATTCCTTCCCCTAAAACAGCGTAAACTGGGATTATTATAACCTAGACTCTAGGTCAGCGCCCTTGCTATTCATTTCCTTTAAGAAGATCTCCTTGCTGTCCTTTATGATTGAGAAAATTTCACGGCCAACCGGGACCACCCATTCATAGGACGGATCCAGGGCCACATCCACCACACTTTCCTCAGGTTGTTTTAGTTGTCTAATTACCTACCACATTTAGTTGGACATGCATCAAGAAGCTTCCTTAATTAGCCCGTTAGGCACCGGTTCCTTCACGTAATCTTAGCACTTGACATAGAAAAGCAGTGTCAAACAAGTTCCTTTTCAACAGGTTATCATATTTATCTTTGGAATACATTCATAAAGTCCAGCCCGTAGGCTTATCCATAATCTGCTTGAAGGCTATCTAGCAATTCACAGGGATTACTAATCCAAGATTCCGCCCGTAGACTGATGGGACCTAAAACGGGCCGGCACTGGCTCATGCACTAGCCAGACCTCTATCATGCGCTCAACAACCCCACGGCCTCGCGGCCAGGAGCGTGGATGATACATACATCATCTTCCTAAACATATTGCGTTTGTATCACGTCTCGTAGAACAACTCTAACCCAATTAACACTCCTCACAGGGAGTCCCAACACATTTCCAAATAGCTCGAAGCACAAACATAGGAGGTCCTCCAATGGCTGAATGCCGCTACCTCACTACGACTCTCCTACACCTTGGGGATTGGCCCCTCGATGCGTCGCTAAACATATATAACACATACGAACACAAACTTCTCTCTTTTATGATTCGCGTATTTCCAAGAGATATACCATGCTTCCTAACTTTCTTTCCCCTAGACCCAATGCCTAGCCTACAGCTTGGACAACCTTACTCACTCAACGTTGGTCATATTCCTCTAAAAAGCAATTGCTATGCATCCAGGAGATATTATCTGATACTTTTTAAATTTCATGCTTCATGCAAATTGTGAATGTCCACGTGCTCAAACAATTAAGAAAATCAGTATTGGTGCACATGTGGAAAACATTTCTTTCAATGGATTTCTCCATCACTCGTATGCGGCGTTGCATGAACCTAGCACCGAGAAACCCTCGTGCTACTAGGTTCTTAATTTTTAATTATCAACCGATCTATATGATATGCATAAAAACCAGCAAGATTTTCATCATTTCATTCAACATTTACACGCTTTTTATACACTCCAACCCCTCACCCGTTTAGGTTGTGCATATTGCATAGGTTTAGGGTTCATTTTCCACATTTTTATTACATAAAAAGCCATAAAAAATCACTAAAACATAAAGTTAGGGCTGAACTGAGGCTAAACCTCATACTTCAGTCCCCCCATACATCCACAAACATGAATCTTATTTTTCCTTAATTTTCGACACTCAAAATCCATTTCCCCCTATTTTTCCCTTATTTTCCCTATTTTTCTCTTATTTTTTCAATAATTAACGACTGAAAATACAAAATGAGTTATGGGCTATGGCCCTTAGGTTCATTTGCAGGAAAAAGACAAGTTTAGTTGGTGTGTCTTATGATATTTTCCATTGATATCTCAAAAACACCCAATTTCCCCATATTTTGCATATTTACGGGTTTTTTACTGTTAATTTCATCCACAACACTTATGATTTTCTGATTTTTTGAGCATAAACAGTTGAAAGACATTGCAAATAACATTATAATGCATAATCATCTCATGGGAACAAGAATTCATGAAGCAAATTGCATAAAAACACCATTTTCCTTTATAAAAATGAGATTACCGTTCTTTGTGGGTTGCGGGTTTTTATTTGCCATATCTTGGTATTGATTTCCAGCCACCATTACTGCTCATGACAGTCCACATTTAGCAATCTTCAATCTTCTTGTACTATGGAGCAATCCGGTCTTCATTGGACAAGCATCCATCATCCATTCTTCTTCTTCCTCTTCACCACATGAATCTGCCTTTAGGGGAGAGAGAGGGAGGAGAGAGAAAGACTAGATTTCTATCTCAGCATTCAGGCCACCATTTGACAGGCGAGAGGTGGCGATATGACCAGCAGGGAGAAGGAAGACAAGGCCAATGATCAGTTGGATGGGTTGTGTGTAGCAGGCAAGTTGCCTCTCCTCCTCTCATGGCACATTTTTCGGGCGCAGTTTCCTCTCGTTCTTCTTCACGTTTTTTCACTTATTTTTCATGCCACAATTTTTTTTGGGCATAAAATGCCTCCCAAGACCCCAAGGGTCACATACCACTTGGCCCAACTCATGTCCACCTCTTCAAATCTTGACCAATTCTTGGCCATTTCCCCGTCTGGACTCGAAATTGAGCTCTGAAAAATCTTGGGCATCCGACTGGGCATCCCGCATTGGCCAATAACTCGTGTCAACTTGCACAACTGTCTGAAAAATTATGAAAAATCAACAAGTGTCGCCCGGCGCCTTTAAAGCACTTTGGCGCTTAAAATCGTCCTAGATCGAGCCGCCGCCTTCTACGTTGAGTATTTTTCCCTTGATATTCATAATTTTTAGCTATTTTTAAGCACTTATCGGCACCAAAATTCTGCTCTCATAGACTAGTATGTGGGCCTCGAGATCCAATCCCGAGTCACATTGGCCTCTTGTGCAGGGCCCGAAAGGTGAGAGATTTATGGCTAGAGCCCCCCCTAGCACCCAAGCAACCTCCTGCTCCAAGTAGTGCTCGACGGAGAGACCTCTCATGGTGGGTTTGGTCCACCTTCCCGGCGCGGCTAACAACCTTCTTGGTTAGGGTCAAGCATACAGTCGGGGGTAACTGAGGTTGCCTCTCCCTTCAGGCCTTCAATCTGAAGCATTCGATATCTTTTCATCCTTTAGTTCCTTGTGCAAACAAATCAAACAATGCTCTCTAAACTGTTACAAGCACAATTATATCCAGTGGTCGTTATTTGGCCAATTGCTAAGGAGTGAATCCTTCTCTTCGAATGCATCCAGCATTCGATCCGGGATCAATAACAGAAAATCATGGCAAATATGTTGCTCCAAATTATTGATTGGTCCTTTGCTTCCAAGCAAATATCTAATTCCCTTATCTTGGCAACTTTTTCCAAGAAAGGTGATATAACAGGATGACTACTCATCCTCTTGCAAGTTAAACTTGCGCAAGAATCTACCAATCTCATTCCGAGGAATTGGCCATTCTCTTCTGATCAAACCACAAGATCATGAGATGTTGCAGCTTGTTGCACAAGTGTCGCATCTAATCCACGGGACTATTTCACCCATCGAACGGCATCTTCTAATCACGGAATCATGATTAGATAAGAATAGGGTTTAGGGTGTCTTCATATCCAATCCATTCCCGATTGCACTAGACTGACATCGTCGGTGTCCTAGAGGTTCCAACTCAATCCGAGTTTTATCTTTTTAACGAGTGATCTTTAGGGTAGAAACCCTAATTTGTTTCTTGCAAGTACGTCCAATTGTCCCTATATTCCGTGAATGTGGGCAGGACTTTAGGGTATGAGAGTTTTGACTTGGCAATAAGTGCGACTAGGTCAAGTCCTTAACGTGCTAAACCCTAGTTAGCACTTGGAGTGTGTTGTATCGATTTAACCATCCTAAGCAAATCCTTTGAGGTTTAGGTGTTTAGAGTAGACCGATTTACTTGTCTTATGACAAGGACGAGAGCCATTTCTAAAGATGTTGTCTTGATCTAAAAGGGGAAAACTAGTTGCATTATGATACAATCCTCGTAAGCACACGATTCATTGCCTCTATGTATGATTAGATTTATAAACCCTAACTTTTCTTGTTAAGATCAAAGCGCATGTTAAGTTACGGTATAATTTCCATTGATCCTACTAGAACATGCATTCACGATTCATGCCACTAAGCTTTTAGGGTTTTATCTTAAAACGAACCATACAGCCTTTCCCTAACTACGTTTCTGAATGAATTTATTCGTACGACGAATGGGCATTATGCAACCTTTCCTAATTACTACGCAGTTTAAATGATATTTATGCCAATTGAAGCTAGAGTTAACCTACTTCATGCAACTTTAGAATATTTCCATGCTTTGCTGTTTCCTATGGTTGATAATGATTTTTTAATGAATCATTACGAAGAAAGATTTGTCGAATAATGTGACATGCAATTTAATCTTTCCATGCATAATCGAAGGTGTACTACAATAATTTCGACTATGAAATGATAGTCATTAGTTGAACTATATTCGTTACTTTGCAATGCACAAAAACAACTTGCTAAGAATGCATAGACATATTATGTTCATTTTTCGTTCGTTCCATTGAAAAATACAAATGACCAATCTTCAATCGTGAGTTACTTCTTAAAAAAAAAAGCCAATGCATTTCAATTGCAAAAGTGCATCCTAATTCCATGAATTAACCATGCATAATTGCAATATTTTGATGTATATAAAAAAAATGAAGAAAACCTAGACTTGTGGGTTCAGTGAAATATCCACATGAATGTTAGGAGATGATCCTCCTGCGGTTGCGCCTTGTGAATTTTTAGGGGCCATCGTGAATTCGACCTCTCGTTAGCCTTCGTGGATTTTGAACTTCTTGCCTTGGCTCGCAGTCTTATGATCTTTGCCCGTCTCCCTCGTACACGCAATTCCCTTTGAGGTACGGCTTCCTTGACCGAAGTTCCAACTTGCAGAATTTGGCTTTGGGAGGCCTTAGGGTTCTTGTGAGGGCCCTTGGACAACGAAGACTTGAGAGCTATTCTTCACCTTGAAATTCCGGGATTAGGAAGGGTTTTGTGAGCCTTGCGGAAAAAAGAACTCTAAATCCCAAGCCTAGGGCCTTATGGGTGATTGGTGGAAAGGCCTTTATGCTTAATTTCTTCAAAATCTTGGGGTAAAGATTCTTGAAAAAGGGCCTTAAAGAAACCCTCGTCTTCTCTAAAAGACCCGAGCCTAGGGCCTTAGTAGCTTCCTTTGCTTCAAAGCCCATGATGGGCTTATTGAGAATCTAAAGGGAAGGGCTTTAAAACCCGCCTATGGAATGGCTTGTGTGGGATCCAAAGGGGAAGAGGGCTTAAATCCCGGGGTACAATGGGCCTTATATGGACTCCATGGGAAGGGGGTTTTAAAACCGGGGCTAATATGGCTTGTATGGGAATGCAATGGGAAGGGGGCTAAGGTTAATATGGACTTACAGGAGTTGCAATGGGACGGGGGCTTAGAGAATCCCCCTTAGAAGCTTTTGGGGAAGTGAGTACATGACCACGTGGACGAGGATGAAGGTGATTAGTCGACGAGGGAAGGGTGGCATGAGCAGCAGCCAGCTGTGGCGTAGTGAAGGCAGAGCTGGCGGATTGGCGGGGCTATTGAGCCTCAGCGGTGGCTCTTCTGTAGTAACTCCTTCCTCCTCACGGCAGAGCACATCACTTTCTTCCTTCCTCCACACACAACAGTTAACAGTGGCAGCAACATAGCTCTCCTTTCTCCCCACCTTCCCCCTTAGAGGGTGTATACATAGGATAAGGGGGGAGAGGCCTCCCTCCCACATGGCCCCCTTGCATGGTATCCTCCCTTCCACCTCCTCCAGTTGCCCATAATAGCCCATCCCCTTCCCTCAGCCATGCATCGACTAGGGGAAGGTGAATAAATAAAATTTGCAATAATCCCATCATTATCCTCTTGACCTCCTCCCAAGAGGGAGCTCACCTATGGTTATGCGGGTTTTGATCCTCGTTCCCGATTTGCCAATGGAGAGGTCATGATTCCTTGGTACGGTTTTATAGATTGCACTATCAGTAACTCCAATGCCGGAATTGACCTTTGCATGAGTTTCACACGGGGTGTGGAAAGTCAGACTAGTAATATTCTTCAACGAAAATATTACAAGAAGTCCCAGGCGGGGTGCATCTATCGCCAAGCGAGGATGGGGGAAGCCTTCAGTCTCAGAGGCCCAAAGGGCCCTGCGCAGCACAACAGCTGACGGGGGGGTGATATATGGAGGGGGGGCCTAGCCTCTGTCTATCATCGGGGGAGGGGAGAAGCCTTGGGAGGAGGTAGGTGGCATGGCCACCTTTGCATGCCTCCCCCCATCACCACCGCTCCCACTCTCTCTCCCCCCCGACGTGCTGTCGGCGGAGGGGGGGAGTAAAAGAAATTGTACTAATGATAATAAAATTTTTTCTTTTTTTTTTTGAAATTACAAGGGGGTTCCTATGGCATGTTACATTCGCTCCCCCTTAGAGGAATCGGGATGTCCTCATCTCGAGAGGACCTGGGGGTATTGCTGGTTGAGAGTATCTTCGTCCATCCAGGTGGCATCCTCTTCGGGATAATCTTTCGACTGGATGAGGTATTCTCTCAAGGTCCTTGATCTCAAATTCCTCTCCTTGACATCTAGGACTCTATAAGCCCGTAGCACAAGGACTCCTTGGCTAGGCATTACAATTTGCTGATCATCGAGTACATCTCGAGAGGACCTGGGGGTATTGCTAGTTGTGAGTATATTTGTCCATCCAAGTGGCATCCTCTTCGGGATAATCTTTCCACTGGATGAGGTATTCTCTCAAGGTCCTTGACCTCAAATGCCTCTCCCTGACTCCTTGGCTAGGCATTACAATTTGTTGATCATCAAGTACATGATTTAGATTAGGTAGATACCTTTTCAATAGGCTAACATGGAATACATTATGAACCTTCAGGGTTGTGGGCAGCTGTAGTCTGTAAGCATTAGGTCCTAGGCACTTAGAGATCTTATAAGGTCCACAACACCTTGGCCTTAGCTTCTTATACAATGAACTCTTTTTAGGGCGTACGTGGATGAAGACCATATCATCTTCAACGAAGGATTTGTCTTAACGTTTCAAGTCTGCGTAATCCTTCTGTCTATCCTTGGTGCCTTGGATGTATTGTCTTATTGATTTGATTTGGCCATCCATGTCTTCCAACATCTATTTTGAAGCTTCTACCCTCAAAGTTGGGTCCGAGAAGCTCAAAGGGGTACGAAAATCATGCCCATACAATGCTTGAAAAGGGGTCATCTGAATACTCTATTGGTAGGAAGCATTGTAGGCAAACTCAACCAGTGGCAAATATTGAATCCACTTTTTGGGTTCGCGACAACAATATGCCCTAAGCATATCTTCAATGACTTGGTTGACTCATTCTGTTTGACCATCAGTTTGGGGATGGTAAGCTGTACTGAAACAGAGTTGAGTCCCAATAGCCTCGAAGATAGCCCTCCAGAAGTGTGATGTGAAGAGATAGTCACGATTGCTAATGATTCTCTTGGGTAACCCATGCAGTTTGAATATTTCCTTGATGAATAATCTTGCGATGTCTGAGGCTTTATAGTTTGTCTTGACAGGGATGAGATGTGCAACCTTGGTGAGCATATCTACTACAACCATAATAGAGTTGTATCCTCCCTGAAATTGGGGTAGGCCAACAACGAATTCCATACTAATGAATTCCCATTTCATTTGGGGAATGCCAAGTGGTTGCAATTTCCCCAACATTTTGACATGTTTTGCCTTAATGCGTTGATAAGACAAACATTTCGTGACATATTTAAGAACGTCACCCTTGAGCCTATCCCAATAATAGCTCTTCCTGACCGCATTAAGGGTCTTGGCATAGCCAGGATGTCCTGAGAAAGGGGAGTCGTGGGCTTCCCAAAGTATCTTCTGATTGAGAGATTGGCTTGCAAGGATACATAATCTTGTCCTAAAGTAGACAAGTCCACTACTAACAGAGAATTCTTGATACTTCATCTTTAGCTTCAGGTCTTGATCCTTGACGGGGATCTCCCTTAGAATTTTTTGATAGATTGGGTCATGACATGCCTCTTCTTTAGCTAGCTCAAGAATTGGGTTGTTTGGCGTTGATACCTTTGTGGCTAGAGATATTGCTGTTGATGGATCTTGCAAAATAAGGGAATTTAGAAATGCCTTGGGACTGAGTGCATCGGCAACTACATTCTCTTTTCCACGCCTATATTTGATTTCAAAGTCATATTCTTCCAGCACTTCAATCTATCGACATTGCCTCATGTTGAACTCATTCTAGGTGAAGATCCATTAAAGACTCTTATGGTCCGTCACTAAGGAAAATTTGTTACCTAGCAGGTAATGTCTCCAAATTTTGAGAGCATGGATGACAGCCAACAGCTCCAGATCATGGGTAGCATAATTCCTTTCATGGCTCTTCAATTTCCTTGAAGAATATGCTACGAGATGACCTTCTTGCATAAGCACACATCCTAAGGCAAGTGCGCTAGCATCAGTTACCACTTCGAACTCCTTACTAAGATCAGGAAGTTTCAGGATGGGTGTTGATACTAAGCTTTGCTTTAGCTTGTCAAAGCTAGTTTGTTCGCCATCCAATTGCTACTTTCTTCTTTCTTAGGTCAGTTAGAGGTGTTGCAATCAAAGCATAATCTTTGATGAAAATCCTGTACCATCCTGTGAATCCAAGAAAGCTGCGTATTTCTTTGATAGAAGTTGGTGTTGGCCATTCCAGAATGTCTCTGACCTTGGCTAGATCTACTGAAATCCCTTGGGCTAATACAATGAATCCCAAATATTCAATCTGTCGCTTGAAAAATGCACACTTCTTCATCTTAGCATAAAGCTTGTGTGCTCTCATTGTTTCAGAACAATGCGAAGTTGGGGCTCATGATCTTTTTCTTGTTTCATGATCATTTTCTTGTTTCACGATCTTTTTCTTGTTTAGAGTAGACTAGGGTATCGTCAAAGAAGAAGAGTACAAAGTCATCAAGATAGGGCCTAAAGATATCTTTCATTAACCTGTTGAAGGTAGCATGAGCATTTGTCAGCCCGAATGACATCACTAGAAAGTCAAAGTGTCCATACCTTGTGCTGAATGCAGCCTTTGGGATATCTTCTTGATCCTTATCTAATAATATCTAGATGTAAGATCTATCTTAGAGAAGATCTTCGCACTTTGAAGACAGTCAAGTAATTCATCTATTCTTGGAATGGGGTATTTATTTTTGATGGTTGATTGATTCAACCCTCTATAGTCAATGCATAGCTGAAGCATTCCATCTTTCTTTTTATGGAATAGTACTGGAGCTCCCCATGGTGAACTGCTAGGACGGATGTAGCCTTGGTCTAATAGTTTATTGAGTTGCTCTTTTAGTTCAATAGCTTCCGGGATGGACATCCTATATGGCCTCTTTGCGACTGGTGCAGCTCCTGGCCCTAGCTTGATTTCATGTGGACTTCCCTTTGAGGAGGAAGTTCTATCATCTCCTCCGGAAATACGTCTACGTATTCCTTTAACCATGAAGGTTCTTCCCCAGATTCCTGATTCTGATCTAGCTTATTCAGATTAATCAGATAGACAAGTAGGCCCTTTCTAACTCCTTTTATTATCTGTGTTGCTTTTGCCAGCTGTATTTTTGGCTTACCAACCTCTCCTTCAGTCGTGACTAGTTCCCCTTCAAAATTTCGGAAGGAGACTTGGCCCTTTCCACAGTGGATGTGGGCATCATTGGGTATTAGCCAATCCATTTCAAGTAAACATTTGTGGACACCTAGGTTCATTACCCTGAATCTCTGGCTTCCAGTAGGAATTTCACCTTAGCAATTTGCCTAGTACAAGAGACCTCACGACCATTTGCCAATTCCACAAGTAAAGTAGATGCGTCTATTATGGCTATCCCTAGCCTTTTTGCACAGATCAGTGAAATGAAGGAATGTGTACTGCCACAATCAATTAGGGTTTTGAACTTTTTTCTTCGTAATTTGATGGAGTTTGGATCACCAAGAATTGGCGGTTTGGACCCTTCTTGTGAAGAGCGGCATGAACTGTTTCCCTCTCAATGTCAGCATCCATGGATGGATCTTCTTCATCGCCCAGCTCCTTGTTGGAAACACTGGAGGTTCTCCCTATGGCCATAACGGTGGCTCCTTGAAATGGCCCTTGGCAATGTCCTCTGCTAAGCTTGGGACACTACCTCTTGAAGTGTTCGGGCTCGTTGCAATGGAAGCAACGTAGATTGCGGTCATTACCTTGTGTAGAAACAAAGTTGTTGATAGCATTGGCCCTAGCTTTCTTTATTTGTCCCTGATTCAGACCCTGCACTCTCTTAGTCTGAGCCCTATACATTCCGTTGTTCTGATCCCTGTAAGGCCAAGTCCTATTGTTCCTTGGCTTGGTCTGCACCTCCTGTATTATTGGTGTAGCTCGAATGCATGCATCTTGTAGGTTCGTTGGGCACATTGATTCCAAGCGGGTGTTTATGGGTGGATTTAACCTAGCACAAAACTTTGACACCTGTTGTGTCATATCCATTGGTGGCGCCTACTTTAAGAGAGAAACAAACTTTGAATAATATGCATCAAGGGATAGTCCAAGCTGCTTCAATTAATAGAATTCATTCATTTTTCTGTGTGTGGTAGGCAAGTGGCAGATACCTCCCTCGCACAACTTCCTTAAGCTTCTCCCAAGTGACTGTCCCTTTTGAGATTGCTTGGTCTCTGTACCACTGTTTCCACCAAAGTTTTTCTTTGCCTGTAAGCTTAAGTTTGGTGAGCATGGCTTGGTTAGCATGTGCAGTTCTTGCTGTCTTAAAGTAGTCCTCCATGGACTCAATCCAGATCTCGGCATCGGCTTGAACAGTCCTCCCCTTGCCATTGAACTCAGGTGGCTTGATTTTTTTGAGAAGGAACTTCTTCTCTTGAATCATAGCTGTACTTAGTGCGGGAGTAGGACTTAGAACCTGTACTTGAGGTTGTGTCTAGACAATAAGATTATTTATGTTAACAACTTATCACTCGTTCCCCATATCACATTATTATGACTTGCACAGCTTTTAGCCAAGTGACTTAATCACTTAACACCTTTGCCAACATTTACAATCAGGATAGACAATAGTAAAAATCTTGTTCATTCATGAGAGCATAGCCCTTTGAGTACATTTATTTTGGGAAAGTAGAACAAGCTGATTGGTACATTAGTTTAGGGAAAATAGGATTGTGTTACAATTGGCTACAGGGACTGAGTAATAATATGGAGTGGGTCATGGATTTTCAGGAAACGATAAGTTATAGGAAGCTTGGGGTATCCCTTCCTTTGATACCCGTTCTTCTCATAGTGCCCTAGCACTTTGATTCTGTCGGCAGGGATCACAGGAGTCACTTCTCCATACACATACTTGTTCTGCTTGACTTGCCGATTGCCAATATGCAAGGTTGCATTTGCGTAAGCTTCAACAAAGATGAACAGCTTCATGATCTTTAAATCCTCAATCCACTTGATTCTCTTCAAGTTGGTCTGAAGATACGCGAGTCAGTGCGCTGCTATGTAGTATATTCATGATTCTCCTGTCCATCTCCATTCCGCATACAGGGGTGAAGGATTGTAGATGCAGTCTAGAATATTCATCATGCCTAGCCTGTGTCGATAATACGAAGCATGCATTGCAGTCATGAACATGACCTAGAACACCAAGAACTTGCTCCATGCTTCGTGACTTTGCAACCCAGCATCCATAAGTGAGTAAGGAAATGTTTTCAACAGAAAACACTGCTTTATTCCACTCGCCTTTCCCTCGCAGTCCCCTTATTCCCTTTATTTTCCTCCATTAAGTTCCCTTGTAAATCTTAGATCCTATTGGTTTGCTTTGATACCAACTGTAACGTGTCCACTTGTCCGCTTGTGGGACACATCTTAGCAGCCCATCGGGAGAAGTGTTTAGAAGGCTCTGCTTGGCACTCCTAGGGAATGACACAGGGTTTGCGATCTAGGTCTTCCCGAGTCTGCCCCGAGTGGAAGTGTCTAGCCATTCCCACTTGGGATCAACCTGAGGTCAGGGTTCTTTTCCTATCAACAAAGGGAAATGAGAGGGATGTGAAGGTCAACCTCTCTATCATACGACATAGTCCCATTCCTTTTCCCTAAAACTGAATAAATCGAAAATTCTACATCTACTAACACTAGGTCTTTATTGTCTTATTATCTCATCATTTGAGAAAAGTTCTCATCTAACCGGGACCACCCTTCCGTAGGACGGACCTAAGTCACGTCCACCGCACTTTTCTCAGTTTTCTTTAGTTATCTAATTACCTAACACATTACATTTTGACATGCAAAATCAGCTTCCTTAATTAAGCAAATTAATCATGGGCTCCTTCACATAACTTAGGCATTGACACAAAAACAATGCCAAGCAAGTTCCTTTTTCTCCAATAACTGCTCTTTATTTATCAAAATCCTGTAGTACATCCAATATCATGTCCGAAGGCTATCCCAGCAATCTACAGGATTGCTGCTCCAAGTTCTGCCCATTGACTAGTACACGGGCCTCGAGATCCCATCTCGAGTCATGTCGGCCTCTTGTGCGGGATTCGGAGGCAAGGGATTTATAGCCAGAGCCTCCCTTGGCACCCAAGCGTTCTCCCGCTCCAAGCAGCACCCATGAAGAGACCTCTCGTGGCGGGTTAGGTCCATATACCGGGTGCGGCTAACAACCCCCTTAGATAGAGCCAGGCAAACAATCATAGGTAACTATTCCTGCCTCTCCCTCCAGGCTTTCAACCTGAAGCATTAAGTGTTTTTCTTGAAATAGTTCCTTGAGCAAAGCAATCAAATAATGTACCTAAGTACAAGCACGAACATTTGGGAGGTCATTTGTACGACCGACTGCTAAGGTGTGACTCCTTTTTTCCCGGATGCTCCCAGCATCCGATCTTGGGTCTTTTTGCAACTTGGCGAGATCCCAATAATTTCAAACAAGATTACGCAAGCAAATGGTCTTGGTAAGTTGACTTATTTTTTACTTTCCCTTTTCCCTTGGGTTTTACCTTAGGGTATCTTAGTCCCTAACTCAAGCATTACCTAGTCAGTCAAGGCAATGGACATGCCTTATTCGCAACCCAACCAAGGGTTTTTTAATATCTAATTCCAACCAAGCTCAGTTAACACACACGGAAACACATGATTCTTCATTTAGACTTTCAAGATGCAATCTAGATGCATGCGATCCTTCCAATTCTCTTAGTGTGGTTCTATGTAGGATTTCCCAATCAACCTTAACCATCATGCACATTGTGCATTTAGTATAGTTGTACCTCCTAAACGATTTTTATCTCTCTTTATTCCTGCCAACGAGTACTTTTTTCTAATGCACCGGATCACATATGACTTGCATCTATGAAAGTCTAGGGTTTTGTCTAACAATGCAAGTGTATCTCATGAATAGAAATTAACATTTTATGTGTTTCTTTTAACCATGATTGCAAAACATGAATTCTAAATGACTATTCATGCATTGAACTAGTTAAAAAGCTATCATTTTATGTGAAGTAAGGCGATAACCTTATCATTTTATGTGTGTAAAAGCTATCATTTCATGCATAAAATCTTATGCGAATTCCAAACACTATCGTTTCGCGCATGCAACTTAGCACTTAGAGTAAACAGAACCCTAAGACTTGTTCTTGTTCCATGCACATCACCAATCCTTCATCTCCTCCACGAGAAATAATACCTAATTAATTTTAAAGCTTAGAACCTGGGCTTGATTCGTGTGTGCTGCGTTGGTCGCTCCGCTCGCCTCTCCAACATTACCAATAGCTTGGGCATCTACGCTTCCCGCGACTTTCTTCTTGGGAGCCATTCGCCTCACGGAGATTCATGAAGGAAATCAAAATTCTGATTTTGTCTTTCTCTCTTTTGTCTCCTCTTGCTGCTTGTTCACATGTGTGCTTCTATGAGAGAAGGGGGTGGGTTTTGATGCAAGATTCAGATGGAATGATGGTGCTAGAGCAAAGGAGATCCTAGATCGGGCTATGAGAGAGCGTTAATGGCCTCCCAACCATGAAATACGTGAGTGTGGTTATATGTGTAAGTAATAGATTCATTTGCTTTATGATAGATGTTTGATGGAATTTTTTAAAATGGTTGCCTTTGATTGATAGTGCTGAAATCTATTAGAAATATTGAAGAAAACCAAAAAATTTAGTCATTTAATGTTTTATACCAAAACACGCAAAACTCTCAATTATGTGGTTTTCATAGAAACGATAAATTTTGGGGGTTTTGTTGTGATTTTGGGATTCATGTGGATTAGAAATGAATATAAAATCAATTCTCAGTGATTGTGTTTAGTCCCAAACCATAAATAAAAAATATCATAATTTTTATCTAAATAAATGAAGAAAAGTATTGAAAATATTTAAAATTTTACACTAGAAAATTAAGAAAAAATATGCTTTATATTCGTGGATGTATGGCATGGTTGGAGCATGAGGGATAAACATCATTTCAGTCTTGTCTCTATGTTAAAGTAAAGTTTTATTGCTTTCATAAGAAAACACATGAAAAAACCCCTTTCTACACCTATCAACGTTGCATAATCTAAATGGTAAGGAGGAGGGGTTTTGAGGGTGATTAGTTGCTAATAACATTTGAAATTCTTATCTCTTTACTTGTGCGTACCATATAGGATGTTGATCATTTAAGTTTAAGAGGGTCTACCAGCACCATGAGGATGCTCGATGTTGACCCTTAGCAATGCAGCATTATGTGTCCGTTGAAATCATTGAAAGAAATGTCTTTGTACTTCACAATGTTGGTTTTTAATTCATAAAATGATTGAGAACTATGGTTCATACATAGTTGCATTGCACATAACTAATGGTGTCATTCCTGGATGCATTGCAATCGTATTTATACATATGACATACGTGGAGTGTGTGAGATACCTATGTTGTAGGACTAGATGATCGGTTGCCTTCGGGACTATTTAGTGAGGAAAATATCTTATCTCCTAGAACATTTGAAAACAAAAGTGAAGTTTGTGACATATATGTTATTTGTGTTAATGGTGCATTGAGAGGCCAATCCCCAAGGTGTAGGAGAGTTGCAATGGGGCCGTGGCATTCAGTCAAGGGGTGCCTTCTTATGTATGTGCTTACAAGGTGTTTTACATTGATATATATGTAGGGACTCCCTTTGAGGAGTGTGGGGAAGGATTAACCATTGGATTACAATCCAAAACAAACGTGAAATTCACGATAGAAGTTTGGGCAATGTGTCCCTTTAGGCATTCCTTGTTGCAAGGCCGAGAGGGTGTGTTCTTTCAATGTAGAGAGGCCCGACTAGTGCTTAGAGCCAGTGTCTAGCCCGTTTTAGGTCCCAATAAGGTGAAAATCATAATTCACAATTGTGGAAACCCTAAACACAAAAGGGGTGCAAACCCTAAATGCAAAATGCAAAAGGGACGCAAACCCTAACCCTAACCCCAATTCTTGGTCTATATAAGGGTGGGAGGTCTCTATTGTATTCACCCTTTTTTGTCACATCCATGCTGTAGAAGCTTTATCAGCGTGACTAATTAAGCTTTCTATTCTATCTTTCCATTCTATCATCTTACTTCCATTGTGTTGAGAGTGATTAAGAGAGGGAGAGAGTGAGAGGTGTGTTGAGAAAGGGACTAAGGGAAGGTGAAACTCTTTGTCTTCTTGCTTTTCTCATCATCTCTACTAGCTCTTCAACTCGTTAATGTTCTCGGTGGTGGATGTGAAGGAGCAAGGGCATTGGATTGTATTGATTGTGGTTGTGGGGCTATCTTCGAGCCTTGAAAAGGTTAGTTAGGTGAGTTTGCTACAACTTGAAACTAGTCTTGTGTTCTTGCTTTCTTGGGTTGGAGAGGAGGATGCTTGGTTAGTAGGAGTGGAGTGTCGAGAGAAAAGATGAGAGATTGTTGCCTACATGAGTTTCAACTTTTGAAACAAAAGACGTTTATGTCCAAAATCCTGACTATTGGTGCATTCGACTCAACATATAAGTAGGACATCTCTAATAAGACCTTGCTCCATCTTTGCATAAGTACCTCTAATAAGTGGTTTTATAGGCAAAACAAAGAGCAATGGAGCCAAAGGACATGCTTAATGAACATGATTTTGAGGCATAAATCCCTCGAATACTAGCCCATTAATACAGATTTGAGAGGATGCGTTTGCAAACAAGGATTGCATCAGCTTAGATTAGCTCAACTAGAATCACAACACTTGAAAAACCCTTGCTAACATTTTCAAATATATATGATCATAAGCTTTCTTGGAATTCATATTGACAAGCATATATTGCTTGCTAATCCTCATCACATTTTCAATTAAACTAGAGACGTGAAATCTGGGGATTTGAATCATCCTTCCAAAGATGAAGCCCTATTAAATAGGTTAGTGAGAAGAAGGAATTTAATTCTTTGAGTAAGAGCTTTAGACATACTCCTTTAATCCATGTTCAATATAGATTAGGTATATAAATTACAAGGGTAAACTCTTATAGAGAAATTAGAAATGATGCACATGGAGGAGAGCTGATATGCATACTTCACACCATGTTTATATGGAGGTCTTGTGCCTTGATGTAGCTATAGGAGCTAATGGGCATAGCCCATCCATCCACCATGCATTGGAGAGTAATGGGGAACTTAGACCATGAAAAAAGATGGGTTTTCCATATACATCCTTATGAGTACCATTCTAATATAGGCTTAGAGGTTAATTTTAAGACACAATTCTATTGTTTACCATTGAAATAGGCCTATAGATGATAGTAGTATGGTAGTGAACTACCCTTAATATAAATGGTACAAAAATCATAGTTGATCGTACTTCAAATATTTATCTAGAGGTGTCGACATGATATACTTCTTTGTACCATTGCTCTAAAATTGGATTATATGGTGGAGCTATTTATAACTGACATGTATTGGTAATCTTGGTGCTATTTTTCTTGAAGACAATTGGCATAAATCTATACAAAATTGCAAGTTATACATATCTATGGAAGTTTGAGGTATAGTCATAGGCCAATCTCTACATCATTTTTGTATCAAAAGCTCCAAAGTCGGTAAGGAGGAGGAGGAGAAATAGAAGGATTTTTAACTCAAAGGTATGGATTGATATGTACTTTGAGATGGATAATTTGGCCTATCTTTTGAGGTGCCCATCTTTACCTATGCCTTTGATTTTGAAGAAATTCTCTACTGTGCAGGATTATAATTATGGCCAACAATTGTAGAGGTGACATTTTTTTTGTGAACTCAACACATAAAGATAATTTCCTCTAGATTGTCTATACAGCTACAAGGACACACAACATTTTTAGGTTTCAAATGGATGATCCTTACAAGTATATTCACTCAAGGAAGTTGGTTTCTAGAGTGGCATTTGACTAGTTTGAATTGACATGCAAGCATACTTCTTGTCCATCACTCCATAGTTTGTAGTGAGTTCAAACATGTCCAAACATGGACTCTATGTAGGGATGTCTATCAAACATTGCAAAAGATGATTGGCATTGAATAAAGTGGACATGCCTACCTCTTTGATGCCAGCACAAAGAGAACGATAGGCATTGTAAGTGTGAAGATAAGTCTTGAACCCTTAACATGTATTGAAACATCTAAGTGTCCAATTGAACTGGCCTACAATCATTCATTGGAACATGATGCCAGAATACATATATTGAACTTAATTTGTTTGTGTGTGCATACAAGGAGAATGGACACAAGTTTTTCATAGTTCAACCATCCTCCATGCATCGGCCTTGTGTGAAACTACTGTTAGATAGGTGCAAAGGCAATGATCCCCCTTGTGTTTGCACAATGACACCTAAAGAAAAAAATTATGACTCATCTTTGCTTCTCAATCCTCAATGCCATGGTGAGAAAGTATCAAGACATGGACATTTCCCATTGCACATGGCCACACTTGTGCGAGACCTGTGCGGCCAATTTTGATGATCGTGCTGAACAATGAAGAAGTCTCCTAGGTGCATTGAAGGGAAGCATTAGAACAAAGGGCGAACCCAATGAAAATAGACTAAATCCATTATGGAGTAGTTGTGTCTTGTCCATGTACTAGTGGAAAATATTATGATAGTAATCTATCAAAGAGAATTTTCAAATACTCGAAAGTTTCAGCCTATGAATAGGTATTGCTTCTCCTACTGTCATTGTTGCTATTACCTTACTGAAGAAAGTGCCTTATAAGAAAACCATTAAGCAGCTATACCTAGCAATTGATGCCTAATATTGGTACTAAAATAAAATGCTTATGATTTCTTTATTTATAATGAAACAAGGTCATGAATCTTTGAGATGCTTTGGTACATGCCAGAGGAGGGTCTTTTGTGAGATACATGCAGCGTTTTAGACTCTATCAACAATAGCAACCTGACCCTATGTAAGTCAACACTCGACTCTACCTAGTTTTCCCTAATTAATGTTTCATTCAATCTCTTAAGAGAAGCTCCCAACTTATTGAGACCACCCATCCGTAGGATGGATCCGTCAGGAATCTCGCCCACCCACTTCCCACAAATGGTTTTCTTTAGTTTTTTAATTACCTATCATATTAAGTTATGGCTTATAAAAGCAGCTTTGTTAATTAACCCTTTATCATAGGTTCCTTCGCGTAATTTTATGGCACAACACAAAGACAGAGAAAAATGTCTTTTGGAAAAACATATTTATTTATTATTTCACAAAGTTATCTACAGAGATTTTTACCTTCTGCCTACATAAAAGATAAACCTTTGTTCACTGGAAAATCCATTGTCTCTGCGCACAGAAGAAAAGAAACCCTCCAAGATTTCTGTCCCTTCACTAGTACTGGGGACTTCGAGATCCCATCCTGATTCTTGTGAGGGTCACAAAATACCTAGGAGCCATTGAGAGTTTTACAACTAGAATCCCCCTTCGCACTCCTGCCTCCTCTTGCCTAATAGATTCCTCACTGAGTGACTTCTCGCTGTCGGGGCCAGTCCAAACCTCCTCCCGGTTTCATGGTGCTGTGCGTCCACCACTGCAAATCTGAGGGCAAAGTTTTTTTCCAAGAAATTGATCATATTAGTCAGCGTCATTAGGAATTTAATCTTCCATTGTGTGTATCTTTTGTGTTTGCATGATGCATGAGCACCTATAGTTACGCTAGGCACAATTTCTTCAATGCATTCATAAATTTTTTTTGTAAGCATCACTCGATTGATTGCATAGCATAGATTCTAATTTGCAAATTGCATGAGTGATTGGGCCCAGAGTTCTTTTTCAAAACATATTCTTGAAAGGGCACATTGCATGGAAAAACCGGTAACTGTTTTGAAGGATCAAGGATCCAAGGAAAAGACTAGCTTGGTTTTGGACTTTCCTCGTGCGACAACACTTGGGAGAGGCTGAACTCATTGACTAATAACTTTGGTTCTCAAAGATCTTGTAAGATATTTTGACTGGATTCGCCACTAGGGAAATGCTTTCTAGAAGAACACAAACAACAAGCTTTGAAGATGGAAGTCATGCATTTGAGGCAATTGGTTTACTCCTTGGAATGGAGGATCTACAAGAGGATAAGCAAACAAAGTTCTTGTTAGCTCTAGTGGTATCACCGTGTAACCAAGTGGATTCACTGCTAGTCAACCCTACACTGGGGGGATCATCCATCTGGTGAACCTCTTGGTATTGTAGCAGCTCTACAGCAAGTTATTGTAGCAATCAACACTTTGAGCAAGGGATTCGGTGAACAAATTGCCACCGCTACTCATCCAAGAATTGGTCTTTTATTCAAGCAGGCATTGGATGTTCTTCTTCAAGTATTAAAGGTGTTCTCAAAGAACAATGTCTTAAGAAGCAAGGATATATCTTTTCTTCATCAAATGGTTGAAACACTTAGTAACGTGGTGTTTCCATTTTTGCTGACTACTTTTCAATAGCTCTTGATTGAGAGTGAGCCTAGGGAGATGGTGGATGTCCTAGTTCTTATTAATCAACTCATGAGCAAGTTCAAAGTCAACATCATGGACCTTGTTTAGGAGCCTTTTCCTTTCATTGTTGGACAAATTTACTATATATTACCCAAAGAAATCTTTCTAGAGGGCCCTGGGCCCATACTGAGGAAGTGCAAGCATTACAAGAACTTCAATGGGTCTACTTTACATTTCTACAAGCTATTGTTGTGAATGACCTCTCATCAGTTCTATCACCCAAAGGGAGCCCCATTTTAAATGACATTATCTAGTTTGTTTTGGTTGCATCATGTGGGCACAAAGATATTCTTGTAAGAAAGGTTTACATTCGGATTTTTGTCTCTCTCTTGAGTAACTCAAACTAATAGTTCCATTCCTTGAAATGAGTGTCAAGTACATGATTATATAGCTTTTGGGGATAGTACCATTGTACTCACTATGCATATGGGATTTTGGACATCTCTTCCTAGAGCTTCTATAGCATACATCTTTGTCATATCTCTTAGCCTCTTTAGGGCATAGATTCAACCTCTATGGGCATTCATATGGCCTCTATGGACAAGCATCATTTGCTATTCTCAACACCCCCCCTCAAATGATGAGTTCCTACTCTTGTTTGCTTTTGCCTCCCCCTTGCATGATGACATGGCCTGGGAGACTAGCTCTTTGGCAACCTAGTCAAGTAAAGGATTGGAACTTTACATTCTTGGTAAGGGTTTTAAATCCACTTTGGGAAATCACATCCACTAAGGAAAACTCTTTTTCAACAATAGCAGTGGAAACAATTTCTTCATCTTCTTTTTGGTGGTTTTGTTCTTCGTGGTCTTTTGCTCCAATCTTTGATCTACTGGGTGTCTTTAATCTTCTTGGACTCTTTTCCTTTGTTGTGCTCTTTATCCCTTTTGTTGATGCGTGGTATGTGCATTTTTCTCTAGTTTTCTTGACACAATCTTTCTGCTCAATGAGATAGATATAATCTGGTACATTGCTTTGACATGATAGATTCCTTTTGACATACATGACTTGGTGATCCATTACATAGATCTTGAAATACATAGGATTGATTTTTGGCTTAATGGCTATATAGCTTGTCATTACATTGATGTTGGATCTTCTTTCAAAACCACACATCTTCTTAAGGTGATTATATAAATCAGTTTGAGGAAAAGGATAATGTGAATAGGAGTACTTGGACCACTTTTGAGAGCAATAGTGTGAACACACATTAAAAAACTTATCTTGAGTGTGAAAGGGGAGATTTATTTAGGTCAACCTAAAGCCTTAGACTTTAGAGGAAAAAAAAAGGATAATAGAAACGGAAAATACATTGCTGCAACCTATTGGCGGCCTCTTCACGCCCACATGCAAATCTCTCATTCTCCATTCGTCTTCTTCCTCTAATTTTGAACTAGTAGCCAAGGTCCTCATCCCCTCATGAGAGAGATGAAAATGCTGTTGACCAGAGCGTCCAATCTATCCTTGCATCTAATTCACCAAGGCTTACAGATCTCAAAGAGTCGCAAGCAGGGCTGCTCGCGCGTGTGCAAAGCTAGTGATCTATTGCTTTGCTTGGTGGTGTTGCAAGAAGAGCCACATGTGTCTGCTAGCCTCCGTTCAAGTTGATGTGCTGCAACATTCAAGTCGATGTGCTCCTTGTTGCTTTGTTCTCCTTTCCTTCTTCTGCTCGATGGAGGAGATGACCTTAGATCACAGGGACCTCTACTCCCTCTCCATTGCCAGCGCCACCCTTCACTGCCTTACCTATCGTGATGTTGGTTGTTAAAATTTTCTACGTTTGCTCCTTTTCCTTCTGCGAGTGGCTATCTATGGACAACTATGGCTACTATCAATTCTTCGTCTCCCCTTCTTCATCATGCCCATCAACAGAGAACATTAGCAACATATCCAATCTTGCTGAGTGCTTCGGTAAGATTGCAAACTGGATCAGGCCGTGAAGAGTAGCTGTCCGATCTTGCAAAGTGCTTTTTATTGTTCTCTTATGTTGCAGCCCCACTGGTACCATTCAATTGAAAATAGAGCTCTAAGCTCTCTACAACACCCACTTCTTCTTTCTCTTCTCTGTCAAACCAGGGAGCACACCCTTTCCTTTTTCCTCAAGGCAAAAGCCCTTGCTTGCAATTGAAAGCAAGCCCTCTTCTTGGTCTTAAGAAGGTCCCTCTTCTTCTTCTTCCAAATGACAGCTTCTAAAATGGGAAATGAACCTTAATACCTCTAATGTGAACTCCAAACCGAGCTTTTTGAGCAATACCTTCTTTCTTGAGCTTCTTCACCTCGTACACAACACTAGATGTCGGCTTGAAATTTTGGAATAGGGACATGCATGTACAAGGAGAAGAACGAGATGGAAAGAATTTAGAATATGCAAGGAAGAAGGGAATGTTAGGAATCTAGAACTATCTAGCTCAACCATGGTGCTGATATACCATGTTGATAAACACGGATCTAGAGCTAGTTAGCTATGGTGAGCACCCACCCCAAATTCTAAGAGTTTGAGAATTTGAAAATCTTACAAGATAAATATTAAGTACCATGTCGTAAAAGATTTGCCACCACCGCAGGCACCAGATTCTTCCAATGGGTCTACTGCAAAAGCTAAGAAAGATGCAAAAGTGGCGCAAAGAAGAAGAAGAGCAAAAACCTTCCTACGTACTTGTTACCGTTGAGAAACTCCGGCCAACTAAGAAGCATTACCTAAAGAAAAAGGAGAATGAGAGCTAAGATTGCTATGGGGTATTGAAGAGCAGATGATGCTTTGCATACCACTTTCTCTCTCATGAAGATTCTTGGTGCAAGGTTTGGATGCAACCATCGACATAGGAAGGCACACAAAACAAAAAGAGAGATGCTTTGCTCTCCATCCTTAAAGCAGGAAACAAATCCAGGGCTCTCCCTCAAGCCAACCAAGCTCACACCTTTCTCTACAGGGGTGGAGTTCTCGAGTATTCTCCTGTCATCCGCAAGTGCCCTTAATGAGACTCACCATATTTTGCTTTCCTGGTCATGCAAATAGTTCCTTGGATGGTCCTAATTTCAGTACATATTGTTTGAGATCAAGGTGTTGATACTTGATTTTATCACTTGGATTGAGATGCTACAATCATACTATCCTAAAAACAATAGTATTCTAGTCATATGAGCTCATCTTTTAATTCTTTTGTGTGAACTTTTATTATTCCTTATGAATGGCTAAGATTTTTTACTTCCTTTTGCTATGACAAGGAGTGATGCCATGTTTTTCCTTTTACACGGGAAAAAAGATGCCTGAAGCTACTTAAAATTGTGAAAGAGATGGAGCTATCATGCCATGTATAAGTATTCTTTATCATATTGACATTGACATCCAAACAGCTGACCATATTTCTCTTCATGTTTGATGTATGAACACATAGTTTGGTATGTATTCCTTGTAAATCTCTTGATAGAGTTTTGGATTTGTAATTTTACTTGGATTTTTGCTTGCAATTCCAATCTCACATAGCCTCCTTGTAGCGACCAACTTCCATGAAACCCTGTGCGTATTATACCGTGTGACACCTAATGAACCCGATGCGAAAGTGTCACTTCTGATTGTCGAGATGGGAGACTCCTCAAATAATCCACCTTCAACATCAACTACTTCTTCTTTTTCAATTGATGAGATGAAGACTTTATTGAAAACTCTTTCTTCAACCATTATGATGAAGAATCAGCAGATGCAGTTATCTATCCAGCATAGTTACATCAGTAATGATTGGATCAACAACGAATGTTGCATCAAGAACAAGAGCATATGCATGGTGCAACCAAAGCGATCAAGGCTATGGTTAGTGAGTGCAAACTATTTAATGGCCGGAATGTATCATCCTACCTCAAAGCCTTTGAGAGCTAGATGCGCTTCTTCGAAGTTTCTACCAACTAGATCAACTATTTCCTATGACTTGTCACACGTGCTTTGTGGGTCAGAGTGGCAGACTTGTTTGTGCAAGAATCCAATTGGAATGTTTTCAAGAAAGTGCTCAAAGGCTTGAGGATTATTGTATTACTACATGGAAGACATTCACAGAGTGGGTCTATAAAGAACTTGTTGCTTCTTCCAAGTTGTTGGGAGAGTTTGAAGAGTGATATAGCTAGTTGGATGCATTAGAGCAAAGAGCTCTAAACTCAGAGAAAGTGGAGTTATTCTTACAGGCAGCTAATCCTACACTTCAGGATGAGTTAGGAGAGCTTCTTGAAGACCATACACAACCTATGAGATTGAAGATGAATTTGCAGGATGTTGTTGATGCGGTCTCTACATTGACAAAAAGGTGGAGATGGAAGGCTCTGCAGAACATCATGCAACCACCACCAGTGATGTCTTCTCCTACCTTGACTTCTCCTGTTGCTCCTTCCACTTCTTCTCCTATTTTGCATCCTATGTCTATGCCTATTCCTATTGTGGTTGTCAGACCATTTGCCAAACCGATTATCAAAGACATGGTGGAGTAAATTTCAAAGAATGTGAAAGATCTTCAAATTAAGATGAATAGAAGAGAGTAGCAGCCACTTAGTCCAGCTCCAATTTCTACCCCAACTTCTTCTACTCCTACAAATTCTTCCAGAAATGATCGTATTCATTGTTGCATGTGGTGTCATAGTCCAAACCATGAGCAGAAGGACTATCAAGATTTTTGACAAGGCAAAAAGGCTGAAGTTGGTAGTCTGGAAGGACAAGATGATATGTTTTGGAGATTGATTCTAATGAGGAGAGTATTGAGATTGATTCTAATGAGGAGAGTATTGAGGAGTCTACTAATGGAGCTTTATGTATGTAGTCCAAGAAGTCTCTTCATCCTTTACTTTAGCCCGTACAGTATGATGAAAGTGAAGATGCTCCTAGATCAGCAAAAAGAGTTGGATGTTGTTGTTTATACACATCAAAATTTGTGTTTACTAGAGTATTTTCAACAAGGGTTGAAATTTTTAGGTTGTTGCAACCAAGCCAGAGTTCAGAGAAAATATAATATAGTTGATAAGAAGGTTAGACCAATTGTAGGACCGCTACCTTTGGACAATGATGAGATGGTTAGGAGAGCTACTTTGCAACCTCCTTTGCAAGATCAAGTGTTGGACATAAGTTTTCAACTGAGACATTGAAAGAGATGAAGATTGGGACTGAAGATTTTTTGCTTCCTGAAGAGGTAAGATGTTTTGAAGAGATGTTATGCATACATGGAAAAGCTTTTGCTTTTTCCCACATAAAATTGGATCTCTTTATCCTAGGGTTGTGATGCCTATGGTTATTTTTACCGTTCTGCATGTCCCTTGGAATCTATGGCCTATTCCTGTGCTGAGGGCTCACTTGCCCAAATTGGTGGAGCTTTCGAATGAGCGGATCAGGATGGGGATTCTAGAGAGTGATCTTTAGCTCCATATTCTAACAGATGGTTCATAGTTCCTAAGAAGAATGGGGGATTCAGATTCATACAGGACTTGCAGCCAGTGAACAAGGTCACTATTTGAAATGTTGGTGCAGGACCTATTCTGGATGAGTTTGCATAAGCTTTTGTTGGACGTGCTATCTATTCACTCAGTGATCTTTATTCCGGATATGATAAGTTCCAGCTTGCCCTTGAGAGCAGAGATTTGACTACGATGAAGACACCTTTAGGCCTTGTCTGAATGTGTATGCTTCTGCAAGAAGCTACTAATTTGATTGCCCATATGATGAATGGGATGAATAAATTCTTACAAGATTTTATTCCTAATCTTACCATGCCTTTCATTGATGATATACCTATCAAGGGCTGCTTGGAGAAAGAGAAGGATGATTCCTTAGACAATCATGGATGCAAGTTCTTTGTGGCTTCACATATTAGAGATGTTGTGAAGATTCTTTGCAAGCTGGAGGAAGTGAATTTAACCTTATGAGGGTTGAAATCTATTTTTAGAGCCAGAGAATTTTTGATTGTTGGACATATGTGTTGATATTATGGCATGAAGCCTTGTCCTACGAAGGTTGATGCCATAGAGAAGATTGCGGAGACTTGCTCTTCTACTTTGGAGGTTCACTAGTTTCTAGGAGCTTGTGTGTTTTATCTTATTTGGATTCCTCATTTTTCTCATATTGCAGATGATCTCTACCAACTCTTGAGGAAAGGGCAATGTTTTTCTTGGGAGATGAGACATACTAAAGCTATGCATATAAACTAAAGAAATTATTGAGAGAGCTGCTCCGACTCTTTGAAAGGAAGATTATGAGTGTGGGAGACCTATTGTTCTTACTGTTGATACTAGTCCTATCGGTATTGGATGGGCTATTGTCCAAGATGATTCAGATGGGAATATGTATGCTATTCAGTTTGGAGCAAAAGTCCTAAACGAGGGGCAACATAAGTATTCACAGATTAAGAGGGAGCTATTTGGGAGTTGTCACGGCTCTCAAGAATGATAGAGAGTACTTCATTGGTTTTGCTGTGGTGGTCGAGATTGATTGTTTGCCTCTTCTAGGTATGATCACGAGTTGTTCTACTTCAAATATTGCCATGCTTAGGTGGATTGGGTACATAAAATCCATGAATCCTCAGTTCATGCACGTAGCAATTAAAGGCAACCCAATAGCCAATATGCTTTCACAGGCGAGGTATGATGATATGGATTTTTCTTGCATTGATGATGCTGATGATGGGGCTAATCTTTCAGCCATGCATGCTAATCATATTTTTCATGTGTTTGCTTTGGAAAGCTTTGATGAGTCTTTGTGTATAGAAGAGTATTTAAAAATTGGTTGTTATTCGATGGAAGGCATGGTAAGGTTAGAAGACTATTTAAAAATCTTACCATGTCTAGACAAGATGGATGGATTGATGCAGACATCAGGAAGATAAAGAGAAAATCTTATGGTTCTTCTTGCGAAGTGGGCTACTTTGGAAGCATCCACGAAAGCGAGGCGGACAATCATTGAGATTTGTCTATGATAGAGCTTCACATGTGCGGGTCATGAAAGAATTTCATGAAAGTCTTTGGGTTCAACATCAAGCTGTTTGGGCGACCTATGAGAAGATCAAAGAGTGCTATTGGTGGAGAGACATGTACAAAGATATCTCATAGTTTGTTGAGACATGCCCTGATTGTGTAACATGTCCACCTGTTCACTCGTAGGACACGTCTTAGCAGCCATCGAGAAGGGAGTAGCGCCGCCCGACATGCCCACGGAACATCATGGGGTTTGCGATCTAGATCTTCCCAAGTTCGCCACAAAACGGAAGCATTCTGGCCGTTCCCACATAGGACTGACCTGAATCAGGGTTTCCCTAGTGGTCAAAATCTTAGAACGGTAGCTAGCGTCGAACAACTACTTTACGTAGAAACGTCAGTGTCGAAGCAGATCCATGCTGCACTTGGTTCAAGGAGAATGGGAAACGAGAGGGATGCAAAGCTCGACCTCTCTGCCCGCAAGGCATAGTCCCGTTATGTTCCCCTAAAATAGCATAAATCGGGACTCTAGTATCCTAGATTCTAGGTCATCGTTCCTTGCTGACAATTTCCTTTGAGAAAAGTTCCCGGCCAATCAGGACCACCCTTCTGTAGGACGGACGCATGGTTACATCCACCGCACTTTCCTCAAGGTTGCTTTAGTTGTCTAATTACCTACCACATTAGTTTGACAAGGACAAATAGCTTCCTTAATTAGCCAATTAATCACTGGTTCTCGGCACGTAACTTAAGCACAGACATAGAAAAACAATATCAAGCAAGTTCCTTTTCAACAATTGATCTTATTTATCAGTTTTTGAATACATCATATAATTCAACCCATAGGCTATTCCATAATCCACCCAAAGGCAATCCAACAATCTTCAGGGATTACTAATCCAAGTTTCCACCCATAGACTAGTATGCGGGCCTTGAGATCCAATCCCGAGTCACGTCGACCTCTTGTGTAGGAACCAGAGGCAAGGGATTTATGGCCAAAGCCCCCCTTGGCACCCAAGCGTCCTCTTGCTCCAAGTAGCACCCACGGAGAGACCTCTCATGGCGGGTTCGGCCCATGTTCTTGGCGCAGCTAACAACCCCCTTGGTTAAGGTCAAGCAGATAGTCAGGGGTAACTGATGTTGCCTCTCCCTCCAAGCCTTCAACCTGAAGCATTAATTATTTCTCCAGCTTTAGTTCATTGAGCAAAGAAGTACAAACAGTGCTCCTAACTTGTACAAACACAATCAATCTAGTGGTTGTTTATTTGGCCAACTGCTAAGGTGTGAATCCTCCTCTCCGAATGCATCCAACATTCGATCCGGGATCAATTGCGACTTGGCAAGATCCCCAAGGGTTTGTTTGTTTACCCTTTTATCCTTGGGTTAGGGTTTATATCCTATTAACCCAAATTAACAAACACCTTAGGTTCCTTAAATTAAGACAGTAAATCCTGGGCAACCTCGTCGCCTTAACTTGATTGGTCAATTGCTCGTTACCCTAACTTGGCAACTCACTAGCAAGATGACTACTCATCCTCTTGAAATTACCACCAAGCCAGTCACTTAAGCAGAAGATATTGTGGGAAGCTCACGATTCTCCTTTCGCAGGACATCCTGGCTATGCTAAAACTCTTAATGCAGTTAGGAAGAGCTACCATTGGGAGAGGCTCAAAGGTGACATTCTCAAATATTTCACTGAGTGTTTGTCTTGCCAACGTTTCAAAGCCGAACATGTCATGATGCTAGGGAAACTGCAACCACTTGACATTCCCCAAATGAAATGGGAATTCATCATTATGGATTTTGTTGTAGGCCTACCCCAAGTCCATGGAGGATACAACTCCATCATGGTTGTGGTTGACATGCTTACTAAGGTTGCACACCTTATTCCAGTAAAGACAAACTATAAAGCCTCAGACATTGCAAGATTGTTTATCAAGGAGGTATTCAAGCTACATGGTTTACCCAGAAGAATCATTAGTGATCGTGATTCTCTTTTCACATCACACTTCTGGAGAGCTATCTTTGAAGCTATTGGGACTCAACTCTGTTTTAGCACTGCTTACCATCCCCAAACGGATGGCCAAACAAAGCGAGTAAATCAAGTCATCGAGGATATGCTTAGAGCATATTTTTGTAGAGAACCGAAGAGGTGGATTCAATACTTGCCTTTGGTAGAATTTGCATACAATGCTTCTTACCAGTAGAGCATTCAGATGACCCCTTTCCAAGCATTGTATGGTCATGATTGTCGAAGTCCCCTAAACTTTTCTGATCCAACCCTAAGGGTTGAAGCTTCAAGGCTAATGTTGGAAGAGTTGGATGACCAAATTAAATTAATAAGACAAGACATACAAGCGGCTAAGGATAGACAAAAGGCATACGCGGATTTGAAGTGTCAAGGAAGGGTCTTCAAAGAAGGAGACATTGTCTTCATTCGCGTACGCCCTAAAAAGAGTTCTCTATCCTTAGGAAATTGCAAGAAGCTAAGTCCAAGGTATTGTGGGCCATACAAGATCCTCAAATGCCTAGGACCTAATGCTTATAAATTGCAAATTCCTGAGAACCTAAAGGTTCACAAAGTATTCCATATCAGCCTATTGAAGAAGTATGTACCTAATCCTAACCATGTACTTGATGACCAACAAATTGTAATGACAAGTCAAGGAGTCCTTGAACTAAGGCCTGATAGGATCTTAGATGTTAGGGAGAGACAATTAAGATCCAGAACCTTGAGAGAATGCCTCGTCCAGTGAAAATATTATCCCGAAGGGGATGCTACTTGGGTAGATGAAGGCACTCTCAACCAACAATACCCCCAGTTTATCTCAAGCTGAGGACATCTCGATTCCTCTAAGGGGGAGAGAATGTAATATATCAAATATTTTTCATGGAATTTTTTTCTTTTTTTTCTCTCTCGACGGCGGTTCGTGCTGGAGGGGAGTGAGGGATTTAGAAAGGACAGAAAGCTCCTCGTTGGAGCTTGCGTATCCTCAAGCTCATGCAAGGGGACACGAGGGGAGGGAGGAATTCCTTCCCTCTCCCTATAAAAACCCCCAACCAAGGGGAAGCAAGGGAGGACGACGCTGCCAGACTCGATGAGGTGGAGCTGAAGTGGGGAGATAGGACAGGACGCTGAGAAGAGCCGTCACGCTAAGGGAGTAAGCTGGGAGAGCTAGGACGCCACCATTGAAGGAGTCGTTTAGAGCCGCCCTGCCATCCGTCGCCAACATCAGCCGCCTGGAAGTCACCATCTGCCGCCTGGGAATCGCCATCCGCCGCCATTAAGTCATTCCCTTCCCTCCACGTGGCTTTTTGAGCCCACAGAAGCTTCTCAGAAGCTTCTTGAGAAGCTTCTAAGGGGAGGATATAAGCCCCTCTTCCTATGAGTTTCTTTTAAGCCTTCCTCTTGAAGGTTTCTTTTCCCCTTTTCCACCCCCTGGGATTTAAACCCTCACAAGTGGTGATATATAAGTCCTTGCCACCTTTAAACCCCTTTCCTATTGCCTCTGAGGTAGGTTTTTATAACCCAAAACCCCGCAAGATTAAAGCCTTTCCAAGCTTATTTTATACCCTTTCTTTTCCCCCCTGGTTTTTAAATCCCTAAGCCTTTATCACCCCCGTGTCCTAAAACCCCTCCAAGACCCCCCTTCCTATACCTTTCACTCCCATGCCCAAAAATCTCCCAAGACCTCTCCTTATGCCTTTTGGAACCACACACACACACACACACACACACCCTTTTCCCCGTGTACATACCCCTATAGGGCCTTTTCTTTAGGCTTTGTAAACCTTTCCCACCCAAAGAAACTAAGACCTTAAAGGTCTTATTACCCCTCCTCGTGGTTAATCCCTTAATGGTTCCTTGCCTTTACAAAATACCCTTGGACTTGGTTTCTCCCCTACTCGTAAAAGAGAAGAAGAGTATTGACGTGCAAGGGAGCGACGGTGGAATTTCGAAAAGGAGTGTAAAGCTGCTTCCACGTTCGAAGGACTACATCTGCAATGCCTCCTAAGAAAGTCCAAGGAGTAGCTGCGGGAGGGTCATCTCCCGGTATCCATGTGGATATCTCACCCCAAACCCAGGTTTTTCCTTCTTAATTTTATATCAGTTTTAATTCAATTGTGCAAGATGAATTGTTAGGGATAAGATATATTTTTGTCCTAGTTATTCTGCACGACGAAGGAATTTAGTTTAATGGAACATGTAAAATAAATAAAGTATAAACCTAGTTTTTCTTCAAATAGCATTATGCATTGAAACAAATTATGAGCAAGATTATTTACCCACTAAAGTAGTATATTTCGGTTAAGCCTAGAAGGTATAAAACTGCATCTTGCACTACTAACCCCTATTCTTTTTACAACGAATCATAATGGAAGGTACGAATCATGAAAGGCTTCTTACGATGCTTAAACTCTAGGAAGTTATCATTGCTAACTGCATAACTTAGCAAGGAAAGATTGCTTATTTAGCATGAGTTTGTTCGCAAAGAAAAGGGAAGATTAGTTGGATTTAACCTAACCTCAAGTCGATAAAGTATAGGATTGAAAAGTCAATTGACACGTAGATAATAAATCATACGGAAGTAATCTCGAAATTACCTTCTAGAGTTAACCAAATTAAAATGCTGCAAAATATTCGTTGGGAATGAATTAAAATTCCAAGAAACTTCTATACCTTAAATACTTGTCCACATTCCCTGAATATAGGGTCAGTAAATTATAACCGAAAAAAAAGAACTAGGGTTTGTCCCTGAGTTTTTTAAAAGAAAATAGTAAAGCTAGGAAACCCTAGGTCTGACAAACGTCAGCTTAAAGAAACTGAAACGGATTGTTTCGTAACTCCATTATCACATAGTACGATGCAGGACTTGCGCGGAAAGTACGAAGTCATATGGTCTTGTGATTGATTCACAAGAAGAAATGTTAAATTCCCGCAACAAGGATGGCGGATCCTTACACAAGTTATCTTGCAAGAGGATGTATACTTTGATACGCCCTAACCCAGAAAATAAGGGATCTTGCCAAGTTGCAAGACACCCCGGATCGAGTGCTTGATGCATTCGAAAGGAAAGATTCCTTCCTTAGCAGTTTGCCAACAACAAAATCGATCAATGGAAATGTTTGTGCTTGCTGGAGATCTTAGAGCATTGTTTGACTTGTTTGACCAATGAATTACAAAATAAATAAGTATCTATACTTCAGGTTGAAGGCCTGAATGGAGTGGCAGCCTCAGTTACCCCCAACTGCTTGCCTGACCCTAACCAAGGGGGCTGTTGACCGCACCGAGAACGTGGACCGAACGCACCACAAGAGGTCTCTCCGTTGAGTGCTACTTGGAGCAAGAGGACGCTTGGGTTCCAGTGGGGTCTGGCCATAAATCCCTCGCCTTCCGAGTCCTGCACAAGAGGCTATCGTGACTCGGGATTGGATCTCGAGGCCCGCATACTAGTCTACAGGCGGAAACTTGGAATAGTGATCCCTGTGGATTGCTGGACAGCCTTCGGGTGGATTGTGGATAAGCCTACGAGCAAAAATTTTGTATTTCAAAGATAATTATGATGATATGTTAATAAAGAACTTGTCTGATATTGTTTTTCTATGTCACATGATAAGATTACGTGAAGGAACCAGTGCTTAACGGATTAATTAAAGAAGGTAGTTGTTACATGTCCAGCTAATGTGTTAGATAATTACATAACTAAAACAAACCGAGGAAAGTGCGGAGGATGGGCCATGGGTCCGTCCTACGGTTGGGTGGTCCCGGTTGGCCAGGAACTTTTCTCAAATCTCGAAGAACAGCGGGATGATCGTCAAAGGACATGAACAACGAAAGCGTTGACCTAGAGATATGTCTTACCCGATTTACGTTGTTTTAGGGGAACTGAACCTTTCTTACCCTAGCATTGAAATTTTCATGTTCAATACCTATCAAGAAAATGTGGATGCTAAGAAAGATAGTAATACTTTGCCTACCTCTAGTGATCTAAAGTAGGTACTATGATTTTTCACTATTTGGTGATATTGGGATTGAGACACTCAATATTACAATATTAATTGAGTTACCCACATGGTTATAGGCATAAATAGAGCTAAAGTATAGGGTATCACAAGTTATGAGTCACCTATAGTTGTTACAAGATCATTGCAGGGATTATATAACCATAATTTTGTACTTTCAATTTATTATCCCTTTCTCATATGTGCCTACAACCCTCAGGTAGGTCCCATAGTGTTTTTACATGCCATTCATGAGTTATAGGTGGCTACAAGTCTGAAACATGGCTAAAACAAGGGGGTTGTCTTATTCCAGACATATTTGGAAATTGGTTTCACAATTGTGTACTTACATTATAATGGAAATTTGAAGATATAGGCTGATTGAGACATCATCTTTACATTTTTAACCCAAAATATCATCGTGTGGAAATAATATTAAGAAGTTATTGGAAAAATATTGATAGCTCGCTAGGACAACACTTATTGAACCTGTGACTAAGAACAAAAAGGAACCAATAATGGATAATATCCAAGAGGGGTTGAGAGCATACCATAGTGAGCAAGAATCCTCTCAAGAGGTAACAAATCAAGGACAAGATAAAGTGGAGATGAGTGCAAATAATGCCCATAAGGCCCAATATTCTAACCACATTGAAGAAATTAATGCATCTTACAATTCAAACAACTATAAAAAATTGTCCATGCTAAAAACATGAAGGAAGGGTTATAACAAGGGATACAAAACTAAAAACATGCTCAAAGCTTTGTTTGGCAAGAGAATGAAACCTACAATAGTTCCTAACTTGCAAAGCTCTCCTATTCTTGAGAATCCAATGCTAGGACTATGAATTATAAAAAATGGTGCAAATTTTGAAGTTGCAAAATCTTTAGGATCAAAAGAATGTAATCACTACTTTCAACAAAAGTATAAACAAAAGGCACAAGCCAATTCAAAGGTACATGATTTGCATGAGGGAGTACATATGAGCTCAAGAAAATATGAGGATTACCATGGTTGTGATCCTTTCTATGAATCGTTTTCTAATATCCTTGTAATGTACCTAAGAGAGTGGAGGTTAACTATTAGCCCCCATACAAAGAGAGACTTGATGAACAAAAGATGATCACACATATAATCATTTAAGTGGTGCACATCATTCATTTGTATAGCATCATTTATTTGGCAATGGTCATGCTAATGGGGGTCATAATTCGTTTTGGACAACAACAAAATTATGTGAATAATCATTATGTTGGTTAGTCTCAAGTCTAAGAAAACCATTACAATCATTTTGGAAAACCATCAATACAAACCACTCATTTGGGGCAACTTGAAGTGCATGGTAATGGTAATAATTCCTTTAGAAAGCATGCTAATGGTCAAGGATCTTGGAATCATGATGTACATAGGCCATCATCTTTTGGAATGCATGGAAATGGCAAGCCAAGCATGAGTGGGAAGCAACCACATTATAACAAATAATACATGGAGAACATAATCATCCCTAATTTTAAGGGTAACAATCCATCTCAATGATATTAGAGGAGTGGTTTGATAAATTGAAAATATACTTTACATTGTACCCACGCATGGAAGAAGCCAATATTTGTTATGCACCACTTTACTTAGAGGGATATACCTATACTTGTGGCTGTTATATGGGAAGATTGGACAAGTGTTCTTGACTTGGGAATATTTTAAGAGAGCAATGATTGAAGTTTTTATCTCACCTTTGTAGAAGGAGAAATTGAGAAAAGACGTTGGTATTGACTCGAACAAAGAGGTCAATCAGTTAGAGATTGCTCAAGTGGATTTATAAACCTTTTAAAGCATGTAGATGGTATCTCCAATGGGGCAAAGCTCAATGATTACATATTTGGTCTCGATCACACTCTATATTCCAAAATAGGTGCAATGAATACCACTTCAATCCATGCTACTATTCAATTTGTTGAGAGATATAGCCAAAAAGATAAGAATTTTCAACCCAAAACAGGGGGTTCATTTTAGTTGAATTAGTCCATGAGATCAGAACTATCTTTTAGCCAACCAAGGGAAGGATCTAAGAAATATGGAAGGCTTCAAAATACCTATAACAAAATATCAACATTTCCTATAGCTTATGGACCAAAATAGGGCACAAATTTTAGGTCTAATGTAGAAACAAAAATAAACTATAAGAGGATAGATTTTTTTAATAAACCTTCGTCAAATAATGTCAAGCCTGTTGAGAGTGTAAGCATGTGAAATCTCCTTATGTTGGAGGGGATAAGGGTAGCTCAGTGTAAATGGTCCTGAGGGGAAGGGGAAACCCTAACCCTAGCCAATTAGGGCTATATAAACAACCCATGGGTCTACATCAATTGATGAGTGAGAGTGACCCAAGTTGTACTTTCATGAGCAACTAAAAAAGAAAGACTTTTTCTTGTACTTGTGACCTCTTTTCTCCCTCTTTTGTACACTTCAATCTTAGATTCCACTCTGATTTTCCACATGGTATTAGATCCATCTCTAATCCTTTAGCTTCCCTCAACCTCTTTACACACCTAAGTGCACAAGAAGATAGCTAGCTTGACTCCTTGAACTTGGAGGAGCTAGTATGTGCAAAGGAGGCAATATTAGCTCCTGATTCTTTTGGAGATCTCCTCCCGATCTCAAGTGCTTCAACATGGTGCATTAAATGTAGAGATTAGGAGACGTGGAGGGCATCATTGCAAGTTCTTCCAAATCTGGTGTAGATTTCGCTAATGCCAATTTAGCTGATCTGTGCGACCAGTAGTGGGTGCAATCTTGATGGCTATCATAGGGATATTGTAGCCCCTATAGTAGGCCATTTCCCTCCAAGATGGTTTAACCTAATTCCTCTCCTAATTTCTACCTTGACCAAAACCCTAACTATGGGTTTTTTGGCAGCCATAGCCAAGAAGCTTCAAGCTTCCTATTTTCACTTTTTTCAATCTGGGAATCATTAATAGTGATTTTAATCATTGAAGCACATGATATAAAGTGTATTCTTGATTTTTGAATAGCTTCAACAATCAGAGGACATCATAAGCTCACCGAGAAGCCTGCTCTCAACACTTGTAATCAGTCAAGTATCTCACCAAGCTTGACAAGGTAAATACATAAACATCTCAAGTGGTCTTAATCTTGAGATGAGTGCTTCTAAGCACTGAAAACGCATTTAGTGACATTAGTGCTACTGCCTTATGTCGAAACATGAACATTGATGTGATTGAAATCTCCTTGGACTCTTCACCAAGTGTCGAAATTATTAATCGACCTTGCTCAACCAAATGTTCATTCACTAAACCACAAGGTGGGGAGGAGCCAAAGGTCCAATCAAAGTTCACCTCATTGAAACCCAAGAAAACAATGAAACTTAAATCAAGGGTTGTCCGAAGGAAAAGACCACCAAAATCTTACCTTGAGGTACTACATATGTATGATTTCCAATCTTTTTCATCCTTATAGTTTTAAAGTTGGTTATCATTTGTAAGCCTATCGATTTTGTTAGTTAGTTCATACTTAGCCATTTGTAAAGGACTAGACACTTCCATTTCCTAGGGCAATAGGTAAGACCTTCCTATTATGGTCATGGCTTATAGGGGCTCATGGCACAACTATCCTTTGTTCAAGCACCAATTCATGATGAAGATACCATTTCCATCCTTTTGAAGGCTATAAAAAAGTTCTTTCCAACCCTTGTTACTACCCTTACCAATATCCCTAATCCAACTTTGGCAAGTACCATCCAGTCATGTCTGAATGAAGAGAAGAGGAACCATAATGAAGGCACTTTAGCATTTACTTCTCGTAAGCAAGTTTTAGTCCATACAGTTTCTACAATGTGCTATTTCTGTCATAAAAAAGGGCATATTGTAAGTAATTTCTGGAAGAAATACCCATAAAAAATGAAGTGCAATAAATGCAAAAATATTGGGGGGACATCACTAGTAAGTGTCCTAGTGTTCTCGAACCACTCAAGGAATTGGAGGCTAACTTTTCCTCCCAATCCACTGAAGATCAACTCTTTTGAATCTTGTAAACTCTCTACATATGACCATCCTTTGTAGCCTGATTTATAAAGGCATCCCATTGTGGATTAAGGGGGGGCATCCTGTCATGCTTTATCCAATGCCACTTGGCATTGAGGGGGGGTGTTGAGAGTGTAAGCATGTGAACTCTCTTTATGCTGGAGGGGATAAGGGTAGTTGAGTGTGAATGGTCTTGAGAGGAAAGGGAAACCCTAACCCTAGCTTGCTGGTGCTATATAAATAGCCCATGGGTCTACATCAACTGATGAGTGAGAGTGACCCAAGTTGTACTTTCATGAGCAACCGAATAAGAAATACTTGTTCTTGTACTTGTGAGCTCTTCTCTCCCTCTTGTGCACACTTAAATCTTAGCTTCCACTCAAATTTTCCACAAAGGCAAGCATGTTTCTAATGGCAAGCTAAAGGAAATGTATATGAAGGGGTTATTCTTCAAATGTGGAGAGAAGTGGACTCCTATTATAAAACAAAATATAAGGTAAGAATACTAAAGTAAGCAAGATAATTGAGGATGGTTTGGATGAGGAAAAACATGACAACAATGTATTCCAAGTGGAGATTTTTTCTAGTTATGAAGAATCAAATAAACATGAAGTGAATAGTGATGAAAAATTTTATGATCCCATGGATAGGTTTCCCTTTTATCTCAAAAGATTCTACACGGATGACTTTTGGGATGACACTTATTCTCCAAAGTTGTGCTCCATTTCACATAATGCTTGGATGAGATGCAAAGGGGACAACATACTTTGGCTCAAGGGCACAATAAATGGAAGACTTGCTCACATTATTATTGATTTTGGGAGCACTTATAGCTTTGTAAATGCTAAATCTCTTGATGGGTTGAGATTGTTTCTACAAGAAATGGAGTTTTCATTGCATGTAGATGAACTCTTATTACTTTATGATCATCATGTACCACTCTAGTCAATCTTATTGCTTTTAGAGATGGGACCTATTGACATTGTGCTTGCCTGCATGATTGGCATAAGTGTGATTTCAATGGGAAGGATATCAAGTACTTCTTCATGGGATTGGGAGAAAAAAGCGGAGTTTATCAACCCAAAAAATCCTGGAAAGGATATTAATGTTATGTCATGCATTTTCACTCTTCTCTTGTCTAAAGTGGATGAGAATCAGCCTTTACTTCTTCCAAGGAGATGGACCCATGACTTTGCAAATTATTGGAAGAATATAAGGATATATTTCAATCTCCTCCTTCTTTACCAGTGAAGTGGGAAGTGGATCACCCAATAAAATTTGCACCCAACACTAAATCCATCAACAAATTACCTTTTAGATTGTCAAAGTGTGAACAAGAAGAGGTGGAGAAACAAGTTAGAGTTGCTAAAAATGGGGTTTATTTAGCCAAGTAAATCTCCTTTTTCCTCTTTGGTGGTTCTTATTAAGAAAAGGATGGATCCTTTTCCATGTGTATCGACTATAAAGTTCTCAATAGAGTATAATAAAGAATCAATACATCATTCCTAGCATAGGTTTCCTTTTAGATGAGCTTAAAGATGCCAAGGTGTTTACCAAGATTGAATTGATTGGATTGTCATCATATTAGGATGAAGGAAGGGAATGAGGACAAAGTAGCCTTTAGAATGGAAAGAGGTCTCTATCATTTTCTTATGATTCCATTTGGGCTATCCAATACACCCGCCACTTTTCAATCTTTAATTAATAAAAAATTATAACCATTTTTCTAGAAAACCATCCTAGTGTTCTTTGATGACATTTTGATCTATAATAAGAGAAAATAAGACCATTTGCAGCATGTTACAAAATGTTTTAAACTCTTGATGCAACACAAGTTGTGTGCAAAGAAGTCCAACTGTACCTTCGAGGAAAATGAAGGGCCATTTAGTAAGTGACAAGGGAATCATGGTGGATCCTAAAAAGGTTAAATGCATTGAGTATTGACCTACTCCAACAAATATAACTTCCTTGAGGGGATTTCTTGGGCTTTCATCCTTGTACCTATGGTTATTTAAGATTTATGCACATGTGGTGGCACCTTTCACCAATCGGTTGAAGAAGCTTTTTTTTGGGATGCAATTGTGGAGAAGAGCTTTAATGATTTGAAAACACTTCTTATTTCAACACCCATATTGGTTTGTTTGGATTTTTATGAAGAGTTCATAATTTGTGCAGATGCAAGTGGCCGTGAAATATGGGCTATTTTATTGCAAGATTGTGGGGTGATTGCTTATGAAATTAGGAAACTTGATAAAGTTCATTGAGGTACACTATCAAATTATCAAGGAGATGGTAAAGGATAAGTCTGTTGAGCTTGTTAAGATCTAAATCAATGAGAATCCTATAGGTCAACTCACTAAATGTCTCTCAATAAATATTTTTCCTTCCTTTAGGAAGATAATGGGCATAGGATGAGATAATGTCTTTCCTCATCTTATTGTACTTTATGTACATTTGTACTTTGTCACATTTTTCTTATTCTCACCTCACTAGAGGCGCATTCACTTTTAAGTCGGGAGATTGTTGGGGGTAAAGGCACATGTGCCTACACTACCCTATATTTACTTCACACACCTTGATTGCACACTTGTATACTGTAAGTGGTGGGTGCCTATCATTGTCACTTTATTCTTTATTCTTTCAATAACTAGAAAGAAAGGATACTTCATGTCTACAAGTAAGAAATGCTTGCAATCCTCCTTGCCATTAAGAGATAGCATCACTACCTTTATGGAAACCACTTCAAAGTTAAGAGTGACTATTGAGACTTGAAATATTTTCTCTCCCAACCCAACCTTTCTTCAAAGAACCAAAGGTGGTTAGCAACACTACAAAGTTATGATTTTAAGAATTCTTATATGGTAAAAAAAGACAATGTAGTGGTGGTTAATGCTCTTTCAAGTATGTGGGCATGTTCAATATTAACCATCTCTATCATGTACAAAGATTGGATTTATGAAATCCAAGACAATTACTTATTGGATGAGCAAGCTACCATGATTATGAAAAAAATTTCATAATAGTCTCTTATGGATCAAGGGATGAGTCTACTTAAGGGCTTTAACTAATTTCAGAAAAAAATTCTCCAAGAGATGCATTAATCTTCAATGGTGGTAAGGCATTTAATCCTTTTCAAGATATTTGATAAGGCCCAAAAAATCTTTTACAAAAAGAGCTTTGGAAATATTTAAATGATTTTTTTCTCAATGTCTACCATGCCATCAAAACAAGGACTCCTCTCCCACCCAATGGTTTATTATAGCCATTGCCTATCCCACATAGTAAATGGACTAATAGTTCTATGGATTTTATCATGGGTCTTTCAACTACCAAGCATGGTTGGAATGGAATATTTTTCATTTTTGACTGATTAACCAAATCACTTCATTTTATTCTCACAAAATCTCAACATTTAGCCAAATGGGGATCAGTGTCTGGAAGGATTTTTCAAGTTGCATGATATGCCTATGAAGATTCTTTTCAATAGGGATTCAAAGTTTGTGGGTAGCTTTTGGAAGAGTTTATTTAAGTCTATGGGTACTATTTTAACTCCTAGCACCACCTACCCTCCACAAATAGATGGCCAAACATAGAGTGTAAACTTATGGTTAGAGGTATATTTGAGACACTTTTTCCATGACACTCAATTATATTGGGACCAATGGCTTCATCTTTCTAAGTCTTGCTACAATAATACCTATCATATGAGCATTGTGATGCTACCTTTTGAGGCTCTCTATAGTTACAAGATCGAAGTACTTTTTTCTTTATTCTATGATGACATCAATCCTCAAGCTAGGGAAGAGCTAGAGAGGAAGGAAGCACTTATGGATCAATGCATCGATAACATTTGTAAATATCAAGACACTATGAAGTCATATGCTAATGATAGAAGAAGGCATGTGGAATTTGAAGTTGAAGATTGGGTATTTTTGAAGGTACTAATCTTGTTGTGCATCTCTCAAAGGAGGTCACAAAAAATTGGCACATAGGTTACGTGGACCATATCAAGTGATCCACAGAGTTGGAGATCTCACTTATAAATTCCAATTACCTTATTCTATGTACATATGATGTATTCCATGTGTCTCAATTGAAGAAATACGTGGGGCATGAAATCCAAGCTATTACCCATTGATGAAGACGGTTTGATAGTTTAGGAGCCCAAAAAAGATCATTCGTCAACATGGAAAGATTCTAAGGAATCATACTATCATTGAGTATCTCACCAAATAGTGGAGTTTATGCTTGGAGAAGTCTAATTTGGAGTTGGCTACTTATTTGGACAATTTTCCATGCCTTCTTCAAGAGGATTCATGATTCATAGAATAAGGGATAGCAATTTGTATTAAAAAATTTGTAGTAAAATTAATTTTCCTAACCACATCAAACTTTGATTTTTATGACATGGATAGGTATTTTGGGATGTCCTCTACACTTTGATATCTCATTTGTGTCATTCAAAGGTTCTTACCCAAAGTTATTACCTATTGACTACATCAGCCTTGTTCTAGATAGCACTCAAGATTTTGACAGTTTTGTAACGGTAATGGTGCTTTCACATTAGTCCTATTTTGGATAGCACTGAAGATTCTAACAATTTCACAGTAGTAATAGTTCTTTCTTCTCATGGAGAATACTTTGTGCTTTATGGTGAATATTTAGTAGCCAACCTTCATGATCAAGCTCTTCCATATGAATCATTCTTTTTTATTCTTGCCATTCTCAGGCTTTGAGGACAAAGCTCTTTGAGGAAGGGATGGTCTATGATGAAGTAAATTTTACTCCATGATCCTTGGTAACAAACTTGGAAAACCAATATTGTTTAGAATTATAGGGTCTAGCATAAAAGGGAACAAGGTGCTATTGTAACAATCTTTTTCTCATTTTGCTAAAATTGATCTTCTTGATCTAGCACTAGCTTGGAGTGTGTACCAAGAATACTTTTCTATACTTCCTTAGTTTGCAGTCATGGCTACCTTGTGCCATTGGACTAATGGAATATTGGTCTATGGCATGGCCATGTTTGTGCAATTCTTCTTATTTCTCTATTTCATCAAGAGTAGACCTGTTAGATTTCTTAGTTAGAGTAGCACTCTTTTACACTTATATTTTTGGTCGACTATTAGAGAACTCCTAAATTGGGTCATAGAGTAGGCACCTCACACATGTATCAAAGAGAAGGTTAAGATATTAGGAGAATCGATAAATAAAAGAAACTTACTTAGGATAATAATACTTGTGTGAATTGAACTCTTGTTTTTTATTTCCATTTGTTTCCTGGTGTATGCATAATAAATGGAAGAAGAGGAGGTTGTTTGGTTTTGGAGAGAGATCTTCCCTTTGATACACCAAGTGGTCCACATTAATAACACTAAAGCTAACAGGTGGGACTAATATAATCACCCAAGACTTAAGAGGACTAAGTAGCAAGTAGTGCTACCAATGCATATAAATTAGACACTTGAGAGCTGATTGCTCAAACTATTCTTATAATCCTAACCAACTCAACTAGCTAGAACTAACCGTGGAAATGAAAATAATACTAGAGGCCATGTATAAAGAAGGATACATATCACTTGGCATATCCCAAGCTAAAATGTCCAAAATCTTTGGATATGTACAAAATGTCATTTTCTCCAAAGTTGAAATGCAGAAAGCTTATATGTCCATGTGATAACAAAGTACATATCCAAAGCTAAAAATAGCATAGCATAGGTTTTTTTAAACTAAACTGAAGAGATTTAAAAGGGATTGGATACAGGTTTAGTGCAAATTCTCTCAAAGAGTTGAAAGTTGGATATATGACATTCTTTTACTTGCAGAGAAGCAATCATTTGTGGATATGTTGTCTAGGCATTTAAATTTTTTTGCATTTCTGCTATATCAAATTGGTTTCATGGATCCAAGTATAGTGGCACTTATGGTCATTTTCACTATTCCACATGTACCTTGGAACTTGCAACCAATTCTAGTAACAAAGGATCACTTGTCTAAATTGATTGATCTCTTGAATGAAAAGATAAAGATGGTGATTCCAAAGCCTTCTTTAGCCCCTTAAATCTATGAGGTGGTTCATAGTTCCCAAGAACAATGGGACATTAAGATTCATTCAGGACATGTAGTCAATTAAAAAAGTGACCATTAGGAATGTGGGAGCAAGTCCTATTGTGGATAAGTTAGTAGAGACTTTTACTGGTAGAGTGATATATTCTTTGGTGACTTATACTTTGGTTATGAACAATTCCAATTATCAATTAAAAGCAAGAATCTCACTACTATTGTAACGTGTCCACCTATTCTCTTCAGGACACGTCTTAGCAGTCCATCGGAAAGGAGATCTAGAAAGCTCCGCCCGGCACTCCCATGGAATGGTACGGGGTTTGCGATCCAGGACTTTCCGCGTCTGCCATGTAGCGGAAGTATTCTGGCCGTTCCCACTTAGGACTGCCTAAATCAGGGTTTCCCCTAATGGTCATTTCCTAAACGGCAACTACCATAGAACCCCGAGCAAACTACTTTATGCAGAAATGCCAGGGCCGAAGTCGATTCACACTACACTTGGTTCAAGGAGAATGGGAAACGAGAGGGATGCAAGGCTCGACCTCTCTGCCATAAGGCATAGTCCCATTCAGTTCCCCTAAAACATCATAAATCGGGATTATTATAACTTAGACTCTAGGTCAGTGCCCTTGCTATTCATTTCCTTTGAAACGATCTTCTTGCTGTCCATCACGATTGAGAAAAGTTCCCGGCCAACCGGGACCACCCATCCGTAGGTCGGACCCATGGCCATATCCACCGCACTTTCCTCAGTTGTTTTAGTTGTCTAATTACCTACCATATTTAGTTGGACAGGCATCAAGCAGCTTCCTTAATTAGTCCATTAGGCACTGGTTCCTTCACGTAATCTTAGCACTTGACATAGAAAAACAGTGTCAAAACAAGTTCCTTGTCAATAGGTTATCATATTTATCTTTGGAATACATTTATAAAGTCCAGCCTGCAGGCTTATCCATAATCCACCCGAAGGCTATTCAGCAATCCATAGGGATTACTAATCCAAGATTCCGCCCGTAGACTAGTATGTGGGCCTCGAGATCCAATCTCGAGTCACGTTGGTCTCTTGTGCAGGGCCCGAAAGGGGAGGGATTTACGGCCAGAGCCCCCCCTGGCACCCAAGTGTCCTCTTGCTCCAAGTAGCGCTCAACGAAGAGACCTCTCGTGGCGGGTTCGGTCCACCTTCCCGGCACGGCTAACAACCCCCTTGGTTAGGGTCAGGCAGACAGTCGGGGGTAATTGAGGCTGCCTCTCCCTTCATGCCTTCAACCTAAAGCATTAGATATCTTTTCATCTTTTAATTCCTTGAGTAAACAAAGCAAACAGTCCTCTCTAAACTGTTACAAGCACAATCATTTCCAGTGGTCGTTATTTTGGCCAATTGCTAAGGAGTGAATCCTTCTCTCCGAATGCATCCAGCATTCGATCCAGGATCAATTACGACTCGGCAAGATCCCCAAGGGTTTTTTTGTTAACCCTTATGTCTTTGGGTTAGGGCCGTACCCTATTAACCCAACTTAACCAATACCTTAAGTTCTATTAATAGAAAATATGTTGCTCCAAATTATTGATTGGTCCTTTGCTTCCAAGCAAATATCTAATCCCCTTATCTTGGTCACTTTTTCCAAGAAAGGTCCTATGCCAGGATGACTACTCATCCTCTTGCAAGATAAACTTGCGCAAGAATCTACCAATCTCATTCCGAGGAATTTGGCCATTTCTTTGTGATCAAATCACAAGATCATGCGACTCTGCAACTTATTGCACAAGTGTCGTATCTAATCCATGGGACTATTTTACCCATGGAATGGCGTCTTCTAATCACGGAATCATGATTAGATAGAAAACAAGGTTAGGGTGTCTTCATAACAATTTGTTCCTGATTGCAGTAGGCCGACATTGTCAGTCCTAGGGTTCCAAATTCAAACCGAGTTTCATCTTTTTAGCGAGCGATCCTTAGGATAGAAACCCTAGATCATTTCTCGCAAGTATGTCCTATTGTCCCTGCATTCCGTGAAGGTGGACAGGTTTTTAGGGTATGAGAGTTTCAACTTGGCAATAAGTGTGACTAGGTCACGTCCTCAACGTGCTAAACCCTAATTAGCACTTTGGGATATGTTGCATCGATTTAACCCTTCCTAAGTGATTCCTTCACGGTTTTAGGTGTTTAGGGTAAATCAATTTACTTGTCTATTCATGAAGATTTTGTCTTGATCAAATAGGGAAAAAACTAGTTGCATTACGATACCATTCTCGTATGCACACAATTTATTGCCTTCATATGATTAGATTTACAATCCCTAACTTTTATGGTTAAGATCAAAGTGTATGTTAAGTTATGGCACAATTCCTATTGATCCTTCTATAACATGCAATCAAGATTCATGCCACTAAGCTTTTAGGGTTTATGTTAAAATAAACCATGCAGCCTTTTCCTAACTTCATTTTTGAATGAGATATTCGTACGATGAATGAGCATTGCACAGCCTTTTGTAACTACTTACGTAGTTGATTGAGATTTATGCCAATTGACTAGAGTTTAATCTACTTAATGCAACCCTAGAATCATTTCCATGCCTTGCAAATTCATATAGTTTGTTAGCAATCTTCTTTAATGAATCCTTGCGAAGAAAGAGATGTCTAATAATGCAACATACAATTTTATCTTTCCATGCATAATCGAAGTGTACAACAATAATTTCGACTTTGTAAAGATGATCATTAGTTGATCTAAATTCATTACCTTGCAATGCATAAAAACCACTTGCTAAGAATGCATAGAGATCTTATGCTCTTTTTTTGTTCGTTTTAATGAAAAATACCAATGACCGAACTCTTCAATCGTGATCTATTTCCTTTAAATTAGCCAAAGTATTTCAATCAAAAAAGTGCATCCTAAATCTATAAATGATCCATACAGAATTGTAATATTACGACGTAAATTAAAATTAGGAAGAAAACCTAGACTTGTGGATTCAGTGAAATGTCCACATGAATGCTAGGAGATGATCCTCATGCGGTTGCGCCTTGTGCCTTTTCAGGAGCCATTGTGAATTCAACCTCCTTGCCTTGGATGTAGACTTATGATCTTGGCCCGTCTCCCTTGCACGCACAATTCCTTTTGAGATTCGGCTTCCTTGACTGATGCACTGTCTTGCGGAATTGGACTTTGGAAGGCCTTATAGGCTTCCTCCTCAAAGCTCGGAGGAACGAGAAGTTATCTTTAGAAGGGCTCAATGGGAAAGCCCTTAAACCTGGCAAAGATTTTGGGCTTGTGACGGTTACAATGGGAAAGCTTTAAATTCCAGTTATAATGGCCTTACGTGAGTCCACGAGAAGAACTTTACAACCGACAAAATGGCTTTTGGGGAATGTAAGGGAAAGGGGACTTGGAAATTCCAGATTTAATAGGGCCTTCACGAAAAGGGATACAATGGATTTAAAAGACTTGCAATGGGAGGCTTTAAAAGGAAACCGGGGGTTTAAAATGAACTAGTGTGGGAATGCTATGGAATGAGGCTTAAAAAACCCGGCTAGTGTGAGCTTTATGGGGGATGTAAGGGGGGAAAGGGTACTTAAATCCCGAGGGATAAAATATGGATTTGTGTGGGAAATCCACGGAAAGGGGTAAAATAGCTTTGTGGAATGCAAGGGGAGAAAGGCTTAAATCCCTGGGTTTGAAAAAAACCCGCTTGTAGGGGCAATGGAAAAGGTTTTAAAGAATACCAAGGAGTAATATAAAAACCCGCTTGAGAAGGCAATAGAAAAGGGGGCTTAGAGAGCCCCCCCCTTACAAGCTTCTGGACTGCGAACGTGGCTTGGAGATGGGAGTTTGATGGCGGCTCTAGGTGACTGGATGGCGACGGCAACTGGCGGCTCTTCTCTGTGGCAGCTCTTCCTCACGGGACATCACACGACGGCGTTGCTCTCCTCTCTCTCTCTCTCTCGGCCTGGCGGCGTCACGTCCCTTCCTTCCCTTTTCCTCCCTTCCTTCCCCCACAGGGGGTTTTTATAGGCTAGGGAGAGGAGACCTCTCTCTCCCGCACAGCTAATTGCATGGCCATTCTCCCCCATGTCTTCCAGCTCTGTGCTCACTCAACCACGCTTCACTCCCTCCCCTCCAGCATGGCCTTCGGTTGGGGGGAAAAAAAGGGGGTTTTTTTTTTGCCATAAATCAATCAATTTCCTCTTGACCTCCTCCCAAGAGGAGGTTCACATGAAGATATGCGGTTTCTTTTTCCTTGGTCTCGTTTCTGCCAATCATGATACGTCGTGTACAATCTCACCATCCGTATTTTTAATGCCGGCATCGTCATTGCATGAGACTCATGCGTGTACGTAATATTTTTCAACGGAAATATTATAACTATGAAGATACCATCAAGATTAGTGTGGATGTGCACTTTACCAAAGGGAGAAATGAATTATATTGCACATATGATGAATGCAACAAACAAAGTACTGTGGGATTACGTACCTCATCTTACCATGCCTTTTCTAAACAATGTACTGATAAAAGAGTGCACAAAAAAGGAAAAAGATAAAGATTGTAATGAATAGGGATGTAGAAGATTTGTTGTTGAACATATTGCTAATTATGAAAAGATTCTAACTAGATCGGAAGAGGTGCATCTGACTCTTTCATGGAAGAAATCAATCCTTGGGGTGAGTGAGGTTCTCATTTGTTGGACATCTATGTGGTCCACATGGGAGAAGGACATCTCTAGCAAAAGTTGATGCTATTGATAGGATGGAAGAGACTTGCTCTTCAATTTTAGAGGTGAGGAGGCTTTTAGGAGTTTATGTATTTTATCTTAGCTAGATGCCTCATCTCATATATATTTAATCTTATCCAAATGCCTCATCTCACACATATTGCAAATGCTCTATATCAATTATTGAGAAAATGAAAAAAATTCCAATGGGAGAGAATGAATAGAAGGTTATAAGAAAAGTAAATGTATTGTTGAAGAATACATCTACTTTGTGGAAAACTAATTATACAAGAGAAAGACCTATGGGTATTGGGTAGGATGATGAAGATGAGGAAAATATGTATCGTCTAATTTAGGGCATAGGTATTGAATGAGAGACAAAGAAGGCATTCATAGATTAAGAAAGAGTTACGAGGAGTAGTTATAGATTTGAAATGTGACAAAGAGTATTTTACTGGAGCACCAATGATTGTGGAGACAATTTGTTTACCTCTTCTTGGGATGATTATGAGCTATTCTACTCCTAATAAAATCTATAAATCTTAAATTCTAGCATATTATAGGAAGGGATAACCCAATGGAAAGTATGTTGTCTAGAGAAGATATAAAGATGAAAAGTATATGATGGTTGATGATGAAGAGCTTGAAATGGCAAGATTTTTACTTAATCATGAATGTTCTATCTCTTCAATAGACTCTTTTGTAGAGGAGTTATATGATGGGGAATGGTTTCAGATTGGGAGATATTTGAGTGCCTTGACAAGAAGAGAGGGATGGATAGATGATGAGTTTAGGAGATTTAAAAGCATATGGCTACTTCCTAAAGCATGGATTTCTTTGGAAGCATCCAAGGCATCAAATAGGAAATCATTTGCAAATAGTGTGTGACACTGCTACTCAACTATAGATTATGTGTGAATTTCATGAGTACTCATAGAGGTGTTTGCGTAACATTTGTGAAGATTAAAAAAAGGTACCAGCGGAAAACCCTATATAAGGATGCCTTACAGCTTGTTGAGACTTGCAGTGCATATCAAGGCATGGTCATTGGATTGTAGATCTGATGAGTATGCCTATGGGATTATGCCATAGGAGATAGAATGTGCTTGCAGAAGAGGACCTTATGAATCAAGTTGAAGGCCAAACTTTGAGGACTAAAGATACTTGTGATGTATTCAAGTTCTTATTGGAGGATGTGATATGTCATTATGGTTGTATGGGCAAGATCACATTTGATAGAAGAGACATAGATGCCAATGAGGCTAGAGATTTCTTCTCTAGATTGGGGATCAAGCTTGCACTTACATCACATATAATCCGAATGAGATGAAAAGAGAAAAAGGGGACATCCGCCAATCACCAAAGCATTAACAAAGGTATGCAAGGGAAAGATTCAAGATTGGCCATGGTTACTTCTATATGTTTTATGGGCTAATCACACGATAATGAAGATACAACAAAATATATTAATCATGATGTAGAGTAAGATAACTAACACATGTTAGAGGATGTGTAGGCTTAGAGGGGGTGGATGTCATGTGGTTCTGTGTTCAATAGTTGAACTTTATGTCAGGGGTAAAGGTGCCTCTACCTAGCTACGTGTGTATTACTACACTAATAGTACTCGCCACTGCACACTGCAGGTAGCGGGCGCCTATCACCGTCACTTTATTCTTTATTATTTTAGTGACAGTTTGAATAAAGAAAGGCCCAATCACACATTGTGATTGTTGGAGTTCCCATTTGTGTCTCTCTCTCTTCTTGCTCTTGCTCTCCTCCATAGCTCATTTCCAAGCAAGCTTTGATCCTTCTTACCTTTCAACTGGTATTAGAGCTTGATCATGGAGCTTGGCCCGATATTACTCTAGCCCGGATTGAAGACTTAGAGCTTGGAGCTTCAATGCCAGCCATGGCTTCTTCCCCCCGTGGTAAGATTTCATCTCCCGCCTCTCCTCGGCCCTCATAGGCTCTTTGCAGGTGTCCCTTGGCTTCATTGGGCACCTTGTATATTGCCCCCATTTTCCCCCTTATCCTTAACATAACCAACAGACCCCATAGTCAGCTCACGTTTTTTTGCACTTGTTTAGTTGTCTAATTACCTACCATATTTAGTTGGACATGCATCAAGCAGCTTTCTTAATTAGCCTGTTAGACACTGGTTCCTTCACATAATCTTAGCACTTGACATAGAAAAACAGTGTCAAACAAGTTCCTTTTCAATAGGTTATCATATTTATCTTTTGGAATACATTCATAAAGTCCAGCCCGCAAGCTTATCCATAATCTACCCGAAGGCTCCGCCCGAAGGCTATCCATCAATCCACAGGGATTACTAATCCAAGATTCCGCTCGTAAACTAGTATGCGGGCCTCGAGATCCAATCCCGAGTCACGTTGGCCTCTTGTGCAGGGCTTGGAAGGCAAGGAATTTATGGCCAGAGCCCCCTGGCACCCAAGCGTCCTCCTGCTCCAAGTAGCACTCAACGGAGAGACCTCACGCAGCATGTTTGGTCCACCTTCTCGGCATAGTTAACAACCCCCTTGGTTAGGGTCAGGCAGACAGTCGGGGGTAACTGAGGCTGCCTCTCCCTTCAGGCCTTCAACCTGAAATATTAGATATCTTTTCATCCTTTAGTTCCTTGAGCAAACAAAGCAAACATTGCTCTCTAAACTATTACAAGCACAATCATTTCCAGCAGTCGTTATTTGGCCAACTGCTAAAAGGAGTGAATCCTTCTCTCTGAATGCATCCAGTATTCAATCCGGGATCAATTGCGACCAGGCAAGATCCCCAAGGGTTTGTTTGTTAATCCCTTATGTCCTTGGGTTAGGGCCGTACCCTATTAACCCAACTTAACCAATACCTTAAGTTCTACTAACAGTAAATCATGGCGAATATGTTGCTCCAAATTATTGATTGGTCCTTTGCTTCCAAGAAAATACCTAATTCCCTTATCTTGGCAATTTTATAACAGGATGACTACTCATCCTCTTGCAAGTTAAACTTGCGCAAGAATCTGTCAATCTCATTCCGAGGAATTGGCCATTCTCTTGTGATCAAACCACAAGATCATGCGACGTTGCAACTTGTTGCACAAGTGTCGCATCTATTCCATGGGACTACTTCACCCATTGAACGGCGTCTTCTAATCACGGAATCAAGAATCGGGGTTTAGGGTGTCTTCATATCCAATCCATTCCCAATTGCACTAGGCCTACATCGTTCGGTCCTAGGGTTCCAACTCAATCCAAGTTTCATCTTTTTAACTAGTGATCCTTAGGGTAGAAACCCTAGATCGTTTCTTGCAAGTACGTCCAATTGTCCCTACATTTCATGAATGTGGGCAGGACCTTTGGGTATGAGGGTTTTGACTTGGCAATAAGTGTGAAACTAGGTCAAGTCCTTAACGTATTAAACCCTAGTTAGTGCTTGGGGTATATTGTATCGATTTAACCATCCTATGCGAATCCTTTGCAGTCTAGGTGTTTTGGGTAAACCAATTTACTTATCTTACGACAAGGACGAACCATTCCTAAAGATGTTGTCTTGATCAAAGAGGGGAAAAACTAGTTGCATTACGTTACAATTCACGTAAGCACGCGATCATTTCCTCTAGATTCGCAATCCCTATCTTTTCTTGTTAAGACCAAAGCACATGTTAAAATTCGCATAACTTCCATTGATCCTACTAGGACATGCATTCACGATTTATGCCACTAAGCTTTTAAGGTTTTATGTTAAAACAAACCATGCAACCTTTTGATAACTACATTTCTGAATGAAATTATTCTTACGATGAATGGGCATTATGCAACCTTTCCTAACTACTACGTAGTTAAATGATATTTATGCCACTTGAAGCTAGAGCTAACCTACTTCATGCAGCCCTAGAATCTTTCCATGCTTTGCAGTTTCCTATGGTTGATAATGACTTCTTTTTAATGAATCACTACGAATAAGATTTGTCTAAAATATGCAACATGCGATTTAATCTTTCCATGCACAATCAAAGGTGTCCTATATTAATTTTGACTTTGTAATGATAGTCATTAGTTGTTCTATATTCGTTACTTTGCAATGCACAAAGGCAACTTGCTAACAATGCATAGACATCTTATGTTCTTTTTCATTCATTCCATTGAAAAATACAAATGACCAATCTTTAATCATGAGTTACTTCTTTTAAAATAGCCAATGAATTTCAATCGCATCAAACTAGATGGATTTGACAAGCATAAGTGCATCTTAATTCCATGAATTAACCATGCATAATTGCAATACTTCGACATAAATCAAAAATAGGAAGAAAACCTAGACTTGTGGGTTCGGTGAAATATCCACATGAATATTAGGCGATGATCCTCCTGCGGTTGCGCCTTGTGACTTTTTAGGGCCCATCGTGAATTCATCTTTTCTGGATTTCCTTCGTGGATTCAAACTTCTTGCCTTGGCTCGCAGTCCTTATGATCTTGGGCCGTCTCCCTCGTACATGGAAATTCCCTTTGAAGTACGGCTCCTTGACAGAAGTACCGACTTGCGGAATTTGGCTTTGGAAGGCCTTAGGGTTCGGAGCTTGGGCCTTCTTTCTTTCAGGTAAAGAGGGGATTCATGAAAGGGTTCTTGTGAAGGCCCTTGCGGCAACGGAGGCTTGAAAGCTATTCTTCTTTAGGAATGGTTTTGTGGGGCCTTGCAGAAAAAGGGACTTTAAATCTCAAGCCTAGGGGCTTGTGGGAGATTGGTGGAAAGGCTTTATACTTATTTTCTTCAAAATCCCGGGGTAAAGATCTTGTGGAAAAAAGGGGGTTAAGGAAACCCTCTTCTTCTCTACGAGACCCGAGGCGTTGAGGGCTTGTGAGGGATTTTGTAGGAAGGCCTTATAAGCTTCCTCTTTGAAGCTCGGGGGGAAAATTTAGGCTTTTGGAGGATTCAATGGGAAGGGCCTTTAAACCTGGCAAGGAAATGGGCTTGTGTGGATCCAATGGGAGGAGAAGCTTAGAGAAGCCCCCTTAGAAGCTTCTAAGAAGCTTCTGAGATGGGTGCAGGGCCACATGGGAAAAAGGGGGGAGTAATAGCTATGTGGAAGACACTGATTTACAAGGCCTTGATGGTGGCCATCAGGTGGAATTGGCAGCTGTAAATTTGGTCGGCAGCTGGCGGTGGCTAACGAGCCACAGGCGGCGGTGTGTCAAGCCTCAGGCGGCTCCCTGCAACATGGCGACTCACAGAACTACAGCAACTCCTTTCTCCTCCACGTACCAACTCTCCAGCTTCTCCCTTTCTTTTTCTATGGCAGTGATTGCAAGTCAAGGCAGCCTCCCTTCTTCCACACACGTCACAATAGCCTCCACAGTCTGTCACAGCTCTCCTTTCTTCTTAACCTTCCCCCCTTAGAGGAGTGTACTTATAGGACAAGGGGGGAGAAGGAACCTCCCCCCCACGTGGCCCGTTGCATGGCCCTCTTCCTCCATGTCCCCATGCAGCCCTACTGGCCCATCCCCCCACACTCCCTCTCCTCCAGCCGTGCATCGGTTGGGGGAGAAGGAATAATAAAAAAATTTAAATTTTTATTCCAATCATTATCCTCTTAACCTCCTCCCAAAAGGATGTTTCCCCATGGCTATGCGGGTTTTGAACCTCGGTCCTGATTTGCCAATGCAAAGTTCATGATTCCTCGTGTACGGTTTATAGATTGCACTGTCGGTAACTTCAATGCTGGAATTAACCTTTGCATGAGTTTCACGCGGGGTGTGGAAAATCGGACTAGCAATATTTTTCAAACGGGAATATTACAGTCAAGTCTTGCCAGTATTGTGTACACTTTGCCCTATTACACAAGGGGTGTGCTGACTTACTGACGCATTCATTTGGCATGCTTGGTTGTTTGCTCGATGTCCATATGATTGTCATATGTTGATTTATGCCCGCTTGATGTTGGTTATGCTTTGATAGTCTCAGTGGTTGACTTGGTGCATTGATTTTTCCTATAGTTTGCTCTCATTGTACCTAGCTGTAATTTATTACAGCAAGCAGTTATGTATGGACTAATGTAGAATTTTCATGCTGAATCATCCTGATTTTATATATTTTTGATGGTACTTGGTGGGCAGCGTCATTAGCTATTATTTCATGGTCATTTTGCCTTAGTTTTGGTGGTATTTTTGGTTGTTTATAATAGAAAATAGCAAGGAGTTTCGAAATGTCTACACTGTTTTGGACTGCATTATGGGTTCTTCTTCCATTGACAGTGCTATCTTCAATATCACTAATCTTGATGGTATGAATTATGCCTATTGGAAGAGCCAAGTTTGGTAGGTATTGATGTAGAAATCACAAATAAAACCACTAAGGATGCATGGCGAGCAGCCTGAAACTATGACTGATGACGAATGGGATGAGCTTGATGAGTTATGCAAGTCCACCCTCATATTGTCTCTCACCGAACAGGTGCATTACAATGTGGTTGAGGAAGCACAGAGCGCTTGGCACCTTTGGGATAAAATTAAGAAACTTTATGAAAATAAAAGTCTAGCAAGTCAAATGTGTTGGCTGAAGCAGCTTATAGACATGTGCATGAAGGAGAATATGACAATGTCTGCTCATTTGAGCCTGTTCCATACTATTTTCAAGAGCTTGACTTCGCAGGGTATTACCTTTAATGATGAGGTTACTCCATTGTTTTTTCTTGGGACTCTAAGTGAGTCATGGGATGTATTCCACACTGCCTTATATGCTCTTGTTACTATATTGAACTTGCTTGATGTAGAGAGTGCTCTTTTGCAGGAAGAGATCAACTGTAAGAACTTGGATGCCTCTCATGTGTCGCATGCTTTGACTGTTAGAGGCAGAGATGGTAATGGCAAGAGCGACCATGGAAATGGCCATGGAAGAGACTCGTAGAAGTATAGGTCTAAGTCACGTGGTAAGTCGCACAGCAAGTCTCGTGGGAGAAATGCTAATGTGACATGTCATCATTGCGGCAAAAAGGGTCATATACGCCCACAATGTCATGAGTTGTGCAATGAGAAGCGCAAAGAGAAGGGGAAAGACAAAGTACAAGAAAATTCCTCTAATCACAACATTATGCATGCGAAATCCAGTGTGAAAATCAAGGAGATAAATGTCATGCAAACCGATGACTTCGATGAGGAGTACATACTTGTAGCTAGTTCTTATGATGCTATGTCATTGATCGATGTTCACTCTATGTATGCACAGTGCTGGCTTTTGGATTCCGGTGCTTCATTTCATGTTACACCATGCCATGAGTGGTTCCACTCCTATTGCACTGTCTCTGGTTCAGTTCGCTTGGGTGATGACAGGTCACTTGCTATTGTTGGCAGTGGGGATGTACAACTGTAGTTCTCTACTGGCAATACTTTTCTGTTACAAGATGCACGTCATGTACCTGTGCTTACATGCATTCTTATGTCTACAAGGCAGCTTGATGATGTTGGGTTTCATGTTTCATTTGGGGATTCTGCCTGGAAGATCACCCGTGGTAGACTTGTGCTTGCTAGAGGTGCCAAATCTAGCCGCCTCTATCCTCTTGTAGTTGATGGTTCCTCTATTGACCATGTTTTATCAGTGGGTTCCATCCCACATGTATCTCTTTGGCATGCCCATTTGGGCCATATGTCCTTAAAGGGAATGAAAATGTTTTTTGTCTTGCAGTACTTACTGCCCCTTGACTACGCATGTTTTGATTCATCTGAGCATTGTCTTTATGACAGACACACTAGGAATACATATAAGAAGTCTGGTAGGACACGCATGAGTGAGCCCCTGGCATTGGTACATTCGGATGTCTGTGGGCCCATGCCCTGCCAATCTATGGGTGGTCCAAAGTATTTTGTGGCATTCATTGACTATTTTTCATGTAAATTCTGGGCTTACCCCATTAAGCTTAAGTCTGATGTCTTGGTTGTATTTCAGAGATGGTTTGCATTTGTTGAAAACTAGACTAGGCATAGGCTGAGATGCCTTAGGACTGACAATGAGGGAGAATATATGTCACATGATTTTGAGCAACTATGTGATAAGAGGGGTATTAAGCATCAATTGATTGCCCCCTATAACCCACCCTAGAATGGTTTGGTTGAGTGGATGAATAGAATCATCCAGGAGCATGTACGCAATATGCTTAGCCATGTAGACTTACCACAGAGCTTTTGGGCTGAGGCAGTTAGTACAATTGTGCATGTCATAAATAGATCACCTTCTAGTGGTTTGGATTTTCAGATTGCAGAGGAGGCATGGATTGGAAAACCTCCATCTTATGTGCATCCACGTCTCTTTGGATGTGAGGCATTTTTCCATGTGCCCAAATACAAGCGTACTAAGTTGGGTCGTAAGAGTTTAAAATGCATTTTCCTTGGCTATGGGGATGTAGGTGAGATGGGTTATCGCCTCTAGGATCTACAAGCACGAGGAAAGTCATCCGCAGCCATTATGTAGTCTTCCATGAAGACAAGATGCATAAGCAGCTTGAGAAGGTGGTAGAGATATGCAGGGTTATATTCCAAGAGGAGCCACATGCTCCTGTTCATCCAGTTGGACAGACTTGGGATTTGGTTGCACTGCCTCAGGGAAAGAAGGCTTTGCCATGAAAATGGGTGTACAAGCTGAAAAGTACCCCTTCAAACCCCAAATGAGGCAAGACTTGTCGCTAAGGATTTTAAATAGGAGCATGGAATTGACTTTAATGAAGTCTTTTCTTCTATGGTCTAGATGACCACCCTACGCTTGGTTTTGGCCTTTGTCGTGTAGCTTGACTTGGACTTGTACCAGATGGATTTCAAGACTGCATTCTTGCATGTGGATTTGCATGATGATATATACAGGGAGTAGCTTAAGGGCTTTGCAAAACCTGGCAAGGAGCACCTAGTGTGCAAGTTGAAGAAAAGTCTTTATGGCTTGAAGTAGGCACTTAGGGAGTGGTATCATAAGTTTGATGCCTTTACGCAATCATAGGGCTACAACAGAAGTGCTATGGATCCGTGTCTTAACATGAAGAAAGCCTGTGATGGCTCATTGCTTATTTTGGTACTTTATGTGGATGATATGCTAATAGCAGGGAAAGCTCATGATGAGTTGGATGCTCTTAAATCTCAGCTGAAGAAGAGCCTTAAGATGAAGGATTTGGGATAGGCCTCTCACATTCTTGGTATGCACATTAAGTGCGACAGGCATCAGGGACTACTCTTCCTCTCACAAAGGGAGTACATTGATAAAGTCCTTGAGCATTTTTGCATGCAGGATGTAAACCCTATTAGCTGTCCATTATCTTCTTATGTGAAGGTTTCATAGGCCCATTGTCTGAAAATGGATGAGCAGAGGGCCGAGATGGTCAAGATCCCTTATGCATCAGCCATGGGTAGTTTGATGTATGCCATGATAGTCACTCATCCAGATATTTCCTTTACAGTTGGTGTTGTGGCACACTATATGGCTATACCTGGCAAAAAGCATTGGGATATCGTAAAGGGTATCATGAGATACCTGAAGGGCATAGTAGATATGTGTATTTGCTACGGTAGCCAGGATACATGAGTTGTGGGCTACACAGACTCCGATTATGCAGGACATGTAGATAGTAGGAAGTCCACTTCCAGCTATGTCTTTACCTATGTTGGAGATCATGTTTCTTGGATGTCCAAGGTTCAAAAGTGTACAACTCTCTCTACCACTGAGGCCGAGTATGTTGTGGCTACTGAGGCTTGCAAGGAGGCCATATGGTTGGGTTGTTTGGTTCATGACCTTGGGATTGATACTATATCTACGTTGCATTCGGATTCTATGAGTGCTATTTAGCTAGCCAAGAATCTGGTCTTCCATGCGAAGATGAAACACATTGAGGTGATGCATCACTTCATATGTGGGGTCGTGGAGGACAAGTCTATTGACCTTGTCAAGATCTCCACTGATGAAAATCATGCTGATCTGCTCACGAAAAGCCTCACTATTGAGCACTTTTCCTTCCTCAGGAGATTGATGGGCATTGGATGAGATGACGTTTTTACTCATCCTGTTGTACATGTGTACATTGTAGTGTCTTTTCTTTTTCTTTTCACTCCTCACTGGGACAGATTCACCTTTAAGTGGGAGGTTGTTGGGGGTAAAGGCGCCTCTGCCTAGCCGCCCATGTATTACTGCACTGACAGTACCTGCCACTGTACACTACAGGTGGCAGGCACCCGTCACTATCACTTTATTCTTTATTCTTTTAGTGATAGTTTGAATAAAGGAAGGCCTTGGTCACACATTGTGACTATTGGAGTTCCCATTTGTGTCTCTCCCTTGGTACTCTTGCTCTCCGCCATAGCTCATTTCTAAGAAAGCTTCAATCCTTCTCACCTTTCACTTTACATGAATTTTAGTACTGGTTGTCTCTTTCATGATACCTATGGGGTTTTTTTTCTTGTATATATGTTGCATTTACACTATCTATGGTAAACTATCATGAAATTGAAAGAAAATTTTATATCTCAATATGAATGAAAGTGACAAGGATTTATTAGACAAACAATGACCAATTTATGGACCTTGAATAGGATTGAGAGGTGATTTGTATTGTCTTGTGGCCCTCAAAGTTGATCCCAAAAATTACACTACTTTTTGTGGGATAGAAACTTTCACCTCCTAGATTGGAGAAATAGTATGGAAAAAGCATTATGTGTGGCTAAAAAACTTAGGGAAATATGGAAGAAAACAAGGGGAAGACTTGTTGATGCTTTTTATATTCATGCAAGGGACTAATCTAGGATCTGATCTAAGTAGAGAAAATAGGCAATCTACTCTTGTTTGTGTAAGGTATTTTTACGTACTTTAACACACTAAAAAAAAGACAATAGAGACATTGTGCTAGAAGACTTGAAACATTATCCACACCATCTCTAGCAACATCTCACACTTTGAACCATAAAGAAATAATAGAAATCCTTAGACGTTGCACAGAATTCTATGAGATTTTGCATCCACGATACATTCTTGAAACTCCCAAAAGGCAGTGTGAAACATTGTTTATGCCAAAAGTTATGACTTTTGTTAAATCAACTAATGCTAACTCTTATGCACTTACTTTAGCCATACTAATGGGCAAATGTTTAGCAATCTTTAGTCTAAGACTTGACACTATGTAATGGTTTAGCTTATTCAAGACACAAACCCATTAACATCCTTTTATCTAAAATATATGCATACTATGGCTCTAAGGTAACAATTAAGCCCCACTCCATGCCTTGCTTATTGAAACAAGCTGCATCGAGCAATCACAAGTAGAGCCTAGATGTAGTACTAGGAGTACATGCAGCTCTCTTGTATAGTTGATTAATCAACTGTAGTATTGCATTATTCTAGGGAAATCAACATATCATCCAAAATGGATGTGGTTGATAAAGATTAATGCATTGAACTAAGTAGTAGATCCCTGATATGGGTATATATCCCACACCTCCTAAAAGCTAGAAGTCTTCTACCCTTCCTATAACTCCTAAATTCCTAGGCTAGCCTTCTTCTACAATTCCTGATCTCCTAAGGTCATCCCCTTCAACTTAGTCAACAACATTAGGAATCATTGTAGATTGCTCCTCCTCACTTTGATTCATGATCATTTTTGCCACAAACTCTTCAGCCTCCCTCTTCATTGCTTTAAATTGCTCTAGTTTCTCCTAAACTTCTTGATATGTAAGCTACACCTCTTCCAATTGGTGCAATAACTCTACCTTTTCCTTCATTAGTACTCCATGCCTTCAAACTTAAAATGTCATTTCAAAATCTCATATGGTATTTGCACAACCATTTCTACCCAAGATGTAATATTTGACCAGGCTTTTGAAACTTCTTGCACCAAAGTTTTCCGCATGTCCTATAACTCTGCATCCATGACTATTGCTCTATCTATTTGAATGTCCATGTCCTTCAATACTTGGTTCTCAATGTGCAATAACGGTGTGAGGCTCTTCATTACCATTTCATGTTCTATTCTCAACACAACTATCTAATCCACCATAAATTCCACCTCTTTCAAAACTTTTGTTGCAAGCTTATCATTCCATTACATCAAAGATCATGGCTAAAACCATGATCTTTGAATTTTCCTATATTAAGACATTATTCTCCTCCTTTAGTTATTGTAGACATTGTTAGCTTTTATTCTCCAATTCTTGCTCTAATGTACCAATCTACATTTTGAAATCTTGTGTTTGTTGTTGTAATGCATGGACCACCTCAAGTTTAACACATTCCTTCTACTACAGATTTTCCAAAATGGTTTGAAGGCATCGCACTATAGCCTTTAACTCCATGACCCCAATTTATTCCATCTTAACCATGATTTCCTTCTTAATATCCTAATTTGTTGCTCCATCAACCTTCTCCTTTACATCTTCCTTCTCAACCTTATTGACCTTGACTACAATTGTTGCTTGCCAACTTAGATCTTCTTTGGCTACCTCACTTTGGTTCCTTTCCCTTCCTTCTCAGGTACTTTTGAGAACAAAACAATAAATAAATCTTGACCCTATGATGATGTCTTGGCTACTTGCATAGCATGTTCATGACCAAAACCCATGGCCAATATAGCATATATATTTCTCTTTTGTCTAGATTTTCCTCAAAAAGGATCTACTTTCCCTTCTTTCTCCTCCTCCTAAATGTCAATCAACTTCCTTTTGATGCTCCCCTTGCTAGTCACCAATCTTCTTAGATTGTGGGGTATAAAAATTAGGTTGATGGGACCTAAAATGGGCCGGAACTAGCTATGGCACTAGCCGGACCTCATGCTCATAACACACAAACACCCTCACGGCCTCGCGGACCAGGAGCGTCAATCTAATGCTAAAGGACAAACTGCCCTAAAGCTTAATTCCTGTGTTTATAGTTTATAGTCCAACGTTTCCCTAAAACTCCTCAAAGGGAGAACCCAAAGTACATAGGCATAATGCCTTGTCACACGCACATAGGAGGCACTCCACTGACTAATAGTGGGAGCCCCACTGCAGCTCTCCTACATCGCAAGGATTAGCCCCTTGATGCGCTGCTAAACATTTAACACAAATGAACACAAACTCCTCTCTTTTATATTTATCGTATTTCAAGGATATATACCATGCTTTCCCACCAAACAATCCCTTAGGAAACCGCCCCTCTATCCTACGGCAAGGGATAACCTCACACTCTCAATCGTGGGTCACACCCTAAGGAAAACATGTGCCATGCATCCAAGAGGTTTTTCTGATACCTTCTAATTATTATGCTTAATGCAAATCGTGTATGACTATGTGCTCAGACAAAAGAAAAAATCAGCATCATGAATGGTGCATAAAATATTCTTTTCCATGAATTTTACTAGTGTGTGCTTCGTTGAAAGGAGGCACCGAGCCATATGCTCATACTACCATCCTCTTTATTCAAATCGTTTCCTATATGCCAAGTGTAATGCATAAATCAAATCTTTTCTTTATCTTTCAGCGTTTCAGCCCCTCTTCATCCAACTCTTAGTATTTTGTATCGTTAATAAGTTAGATAGGGTTTTTATGCATTTTTTCCCTTTTAAAAGAACGATAAATACGCACAAAACATAGAAACGGGGGACAAACTAAGGCCAACCGTGTGCTTTGCCATCGTTATACATTGCACAAACATAGATATAATTTTCCCTAATTTTCCTCAGCCCGTTTTCTATTTTTCCCTAATTTTAAACGCATTTTTCACCATTTTTTGGTATTTTTTCTTTATTTTTCTTTTAATAAATAATGATCGAAAATGAAAGTTGATTGTGGCCTGTGGCCCTTAGGTTCATTGACAGAAAAAACTCAGATTTAGTTGGTGTAACATATCATATTTCACATTTATATAGTAAAACCCCCAATTTTACCCTTAAAACGCGTGTTTTTCATGTATTTTGACACTAATTCCGGCCATGTAGCCTTATATTTTCTGATTTTCAAGTTGCAAACAGTTGAAACTCATGGCAAAACAATGTCATAATGAACTTTCATCCCATATGAACAAGGTTTCATAAAGTAAATAGCATAAAAAGATCATTTTTCTTTATAAAAATAGCATTACCGCTTATTCTCAGGTCTCGGTTTCTTGGTCTTGATTATGGAACTGATTTCCAGCATGCATTTAATGCTCAGCATCTTCAAAATCAGCAATCTTCATGTCTTCATTGATCCGGAAGCAATCCGGTCTCATCCGGACAAGCTTTCCTCCACCATTCTTCATTGTCTTCATCCACACAAGAACAGCCCCTTAAGGGAGAGAGAGGGAGGAGAGAGAAAGACTAAAATCAGAAATCTTCATCCAGGCCAACATTGCGCGAGCGAGAGGCGGCGATATGATCAGCATTCAGGAGGGAATCAAGGCCCAAGATCTGTTGTATGGGTTGTATGCAAACCCCATCCTCCATCATCAACATAGAAGTCGCAAATTTCGGCGCCTACAGACACGTTCTCTTTCCACACTTGCATCATCTCATTTACATCTTCTTTTCATGTGACATTTAAAGTTGGGCTCCCAAAGGTCGCTAGCCCATTTTGCCCAAATTTTGTCCACCCCTTCGCATCTTGACCGGTTCCTTGGCCATTTTCCCGTACGGGCTCCAAATCAAGCTCTAAAAAATCCTAGGCATCTGGCTTGACATCCCGCATTGGGTAGCAACTCCTGACAATCTGCATAGCAGCCTGTCAGTTGCTACCCAATGCGGGATGTCAAGCCAGATGCCTAGGATTTTTTAGAGCTTGATTTGGAACCCGTACGGGAAAATGGCCAAGGAACCGGTCAAGATGCGAAGGGGTGGACAAAATTTGGGCAAAATGGGCTAGCGGTTGACCTTTGCGGGAGCCCAACTTTAAATGTCACATGAAAAGAAGATGTAAATGAGATGATGCAAGTGTGGAAAGAGAACGTGTGTAGGCGCCGAAATTTGCGACTTCTATGATTTTAGATGATGGAAGATGGGTTTGCATCATCAGCACAATGCTCACCCTACCCCCTGACAAAACCAAGGCATGACATCGACAAGGAGTAGGCCTAGCATAATCTGATAGAAGGTCCGAAGCTAGTCACTAACCAACCACTCCAACACGGCCAAACTAAAAAGAACTATCAAAGAGGTTGCCCTAAGTGGTGGTCTGAACTACCTACCTAACTAAGGACAACACAACCAGGAGCTCCTACTAGGCGAGGACTCCTATAGCCTGATCAAGAAGTATTTTCTTTAAGCACATTGCTTCTTTTAGGGTTGTATCCTTCTATACTCGGGTATGTAAAAAGGAGGGAGCTGAGCGTAGTGACCCAAGGAGAACAGGGCATTGGCCTCAGGTCCCATCTCGGTACCCAAGAACCTACCAAGCCCTCGCAAGGCAACACTTCATCCTTTTCTGACGCTCACTTTTATTTTCGCTCCAACCGTCCTTACTTTCTTTTTTTCCAGCAAGAAGCCACCCCTAGGAAGACAAGGCATCGGTGACTCATCCCCAGGAACCTACCAAGTTCTCGCAAGGCGATGATCAACTGCTCATAAATTTTCCTTTCTTTGCTTTTCTATTTTGATAGGGGTTAGAACCCCTTTTTACACACCTCTATATATATTTATTGCCTTTAAGATATTTAGGGTTTCTCTTCCTTTATCATCATTATTTTTCTTCTGGCAGGCTTCTCTAACTGCCTCACAACTAACAAGAATTCCTAGAACGGCTGCCTAGTAGGCTAGCAGAATAGGGTCACTAGGACCCCCTTCTAAAACAAGTCTTTCAATACTTGAAAATGTCTTTACAAGAGGCAACGACTACTCGGACCTCCCTCAGACATACTAAATCTAAACCTGGGACTTCATGCCTTGGTTGCTGGTCCCCAACAAGAAAAGAAAATCCCCCAACAAGTACATAGACACATGGAACATAAAACACGGTACTCGAAAAGGAGAGATATCACCTGGATAGGGCCATGAGAAGCTCCCGCGCAACAAAAGGCTCCTTCCAAGCTCTTCTTCCAAACCCATCTAGCACAAAACTAAAACAAGAAACCATTAACTGCGCCTGCACTAAACAGACAACTAGCCCTCTTGACCTAATGAAATAAAACACTTCACTACAAAACTTAATTGGCCCTCTTGGCCTAATGAAATAAAACAGTAACACCTCGTAAAATGGGCCCTCTTGGCCTAACGAGATAAAACAGAATAACACCTACACATCCCTCCCCGAAATAACACAGATATACAATAATAGACCCCTTTCCAAGGAGGAAAAATAGGACTCATAGCCCTAAACTAAATGCATAAGGTTATGACCCATCCCTCCTGCATATATAGCAAGAGGCATACGCATAACATGTTGTCTAATCAACCTATGGGTCCAGGATAACAATGGTAGATTGGTCTCGACTACTCTTTGCATCACCCATATCAACCATTGTCTGCCATATATTGCATGCTCTGATAACATTCCCCACAAGCGACCAGGTCCTGTTTCATCATTGATCACAATATCCAAACTAGGACCACAGTTAAAGAAAATGTCTTCTTCATAAGCCAGATTTTTCAATGAATCCGCAAACTGATTCCAGTAATGTGGAATCAGCTGAAAAGACACTCTCTCAAACTCCTCAAGTAGGGTCATCGCAGTTGGATGATACATACAAAGAATGGGATTCCGCACTGTGTATGTCCCATCTAGCTGATTCAGGATCAACTGGGAATCCCCTTTTACTAACAATCGACGAATACCACCTTGTTTGTCAATATGTAGTCCCATAATCAAGGCTTCATACTCCGCCATATTGTTAGTGAATCCTACCTCGAGATAAGCAGCTAACTTCATCGCCACTCTACATCGGGGATCTCAGATTACTACTTCAACACTCCCTTTTTTATTAGGGCCCCTGGATGCGCCGTCAAAATATAATGTGTACGTCCATAATGGGTTTACACAGGCGGCCATCACGAACTCCTCTATTCGTAGCTATGATAGTCAAAAATTAGCATGTGTAGAGGATGAACTGACGGCTACATCCCACCTTCTTCATTGAACTCAACAGGGATAGTCGTCAACAGTCGTAAGCAGTGATGGCAAAAGACTTTGATCTCCCACGCAAAGGTTCCGTCGTCTTGCTCAATAACTTTGTATCCTTTGCTCCACTAGATGAGTTTCCCCTAATGGTATCTCTGCTCCAAATATGGGTGCTCCAAATAAGGAATTAACCACCCCATCAACCAGCTTTAAGCTCTTTTGTAGGTCTCAAATCATCCCTAGCATGGACCTGCAATGCATTGTCCATATTAGCATACTTAGAAATAATAAGGTCTTATTAATATTAACCTTATTTTTAAACTCTACTCCCTGTAGATCAGCTAATAGGGCCATAGACCTATTTTTCCCTAACCTGACAATCTTGTAGGGCCCATCCCATTTAGGTTCCAGCTTCCCTGGAAATAGATCCCTGCATGCATCGCAATATAGGACTAATTGCCATTTTTTAAAGGTATACTTCTTCGCTCTAAGGTCATGCAACTGCTTCATCCGACGTTTGGCCACCTCCTGGTGTAATAAGCTCTGCAACTTCAGCTCATCCAGGTGGGCTAGGGTCATGAAACGTTCAAAAACGGAATCCTCATCTCCCAAAGAGTGGTTAATTGCAAACCGTATGGTTGGCAATTCAATTTCGAGAGGTAACACACACTCTTCCCCATAAACCAATTTGAATGGAGTATGGCCAGTAGCTCGCTTGAATGTGGTATTGTACACCCATACTGCCACATACAGCTTTATGTCCCAGTCCTGTTTCTTCTCAGAGACTATTTTAGACAAGATACCCACAAGCTGCTTATTAGTACTTTCAACTTGCCCATTTGCTTGCGGATTATGAGGGGTCGTTTTATTGTGCCTAATTTGCCAAGCTTCAGTCAAGCTTTTGATCACTTTATTCAAAAAATGGGTCCCATGGTCTGACACTAATTCTTTTGGTGGACCGAAATGGCAAATAATTTGCTCTAAAAGGAAACTTGTAGTCTCTTTTGCATTGTCCTGCCTCGTCGCCCGCGCTTCTGACCATTTTGTAAAATAATCAGTGGGCTACTATAATGTACCTCTTCTGAGTAGTAGACGACGGGGTGATAGGACCCACAAAATCAATGCCCCACTTCTCAAATGGAAGGATAGCCATGATAGGTGTAAGTGGGTGTTTCCTATTCTCTCGACTGTCATGTCTTTGACAGGTATCACATCTCTTAACATACTCAAAGGAATCTTGGAAGATGGACGGCCACCAATATCTAGCTCTTAAAGCTTTTTGCACTGTCAACCATCCCACAAAGTGCCCTCCACATGCAGAGTCATGACACTCCTCCAAGATGAAAGGAACCTCGTCAGGCATCACACATTGGCAGTAGATATCATCAACACCCTGTCGATATAGTGTTCATGTGATCAAGGAAAACTTCAAAGCCTATTGTTTGATTTTCCTCTTTTCTGACTTTGATAAACCAGCTCTAGTCTCTCCTGTTGATAGATAATGTGTAATAGCAGCATACCAAGATGGAATGGAAGCTGTATCAATTTTAAACATTTCTTCAATATCACTTCCTTCAGCCAAAGTCTCTTTCGGCTCCCCGAAATCCACAAGGCATTCCACAATACCCTGCAACCTTGGTGGCTTACTCTTAATCTCATAATCAAACTCCTGCAAAGTGATTAACCACTTTGCCAAACGATCAGGCGGCTATAGCCTGTTCATAAGCAATCTAAGCCCTTCTGCCTTCGTATAGAAAACTACCTTTTCATAGAGGATATAGTGCCTGAATTTCTTACTCCCAAAGACCATTGCAATACACAACTTCTCCATGTAGGTATAATTGATCTCTGAAATGCCCAATTTTCGACTAGCAAAAGCTATCAGATAATACCACTTTTCCTCCCAAATTTGGGCTAAATAGTAGTGATACTATGCATGGTGGCTACTAAAAATATGTAAAACATCTCGCCTCTTTTAGGTGCTTTTAAAATGGGTGCTTTTACTAGCTCCTGTTTCATGTCCTTGAAAGCTAACTTACAAGGGTCGCTCCATTCAAATAGACAACTAAAGGATAATAAATTCGTTAATGGCAACGTCCTTTATGCCAATGCATTTATAAACCATCAATAGTACCCGATTGATAACAAAAAGCTATGAACCTCTTTTGGAGTGCGTGGTGGACTCATAGCGACTATGACCTTGATCTTTTCAGGGTCAATGGTTATTCCTACTGAACTGACCACATGGCCTAGCAATAGCCCGTAAGGCACTCCAAAGATACACTTCCGTGGATTAAGAGCGATACAAAATTGTCTGCAGCGCTCAAAGCATTTTCTTAAAATACCCAAGATCCTTTCCCTTACAGTGGCTGCCCCCAGGTCATCAATAAATACTTTCAGCTCGTCTGGGGAGATGTCACCAAAGGTCTTGTATCCTGTTCGTTGCCATGATCCAGATGCATTGCACAAACCAAAGGCTATCACATGGTACACAAAAGTACCAAAGACAGTAATAAAAGTTGTTTTCAACTTGTCCTCTTCTGCAATTGCCATCTGGTTATAACCTGCAAAGCAATCCATAAACGAATATATATCCCTACCTGCTAATTGATCCAAAATCTGGTCAATAAACGACAACGGGTAGTAATCCTTAACTGTCTGCTTATTCAGCTCTCTAAAATCTACACATAATCGGATCTGGTTGTTTTTCTTCTTTCTGATGACAACTGGTGAACACCATTCTGTATGTTGTACAGGGAAGATCAAACCAGCTTTCCGTAACTTTTGTAACTCCTCAAACAGCCCATCCCTCAATTCAAAAGGCATATGCCTTACCTTCTAACATACAAGGCGACTGCCCTCTTTTATAGGAATAGTATGAACAGCTAGGCTGGGAGGAATGCCTCTCAGCTCATCATAACTCCAAGCAAAGATATCGCAGAACTCTTGAATCAAGGACACATAGTCCTCCCTTTCTGCTGAACTGAGCATGGAACCTAATTTAATTGGATGCAAATCATTCGGCGTGCCAAGGTCCAACTCAATCACATCTGCGTCTCTTATCCTATCCTGTGGCTCTATCGGCTCGTTTAGAATTATCTGATAAATATCCTCTGTAGTGGACCCCTCTTTAGATTCATCACTGGATGATGTCTCACTACCAGATGGACCATTTGCTGTTTCTAATTCAGTAAAAGATAAAGGAGCTCTCTCACTTTGAGGAGACTCAGGGTAAGCATTGACTACTACTTGATTAGCACCTCTACCTAGAACCACACGACCGGTGAGTATATCGACTTGACAGTCTGTTTGTAAGATTCAAGGCCTCCCTAGCAAGACTCGGTAGCTAGGACGTCCTACAAATCTGATCACCCTAAAGTCCAAGAAGCATTCTACACTCGCCACTGTAACATGAACCTTAGTAATGCAACCTTCTGGTTGTCCTAGACTATCATCAACCATTCTAAGAAGGGTGGAGATATCTTTTTGGATTCAACCTCTCCATCAATTCTAAACTCATGATATTGACGGAGGATCCAGTGTCTACAATGGCATGTTCCACCAATATTCCATCCACATAAGCTGGAACCCTAGGCAGTTCTTTTCAGCATGATCAAACCAATCTTCCCCTACTCGTGCTATGCCTAAAGGTTCTACAATATACCCAATACGCATGATCTTCTTAAATTCCTTGCGTACTCCTGGAGATAATTTGATCAATTGCAAGAGGTTCACATCTGGTTTAACTTCGCAAAGAGAACTTGCTAAATCAAAGTCATGATAGTTAGCCAAAGCTCTCTTTTCTCGCCAAACCATCCTCTTTTTTGGTCTTTGGACCGGTTTTGGTGCTTCTTTCTTAGCCCTTGCCTTCTTTCTTGGCACTTTCTCATCCTTCTTAGGATCGACTTTTCTGTCAACTGGCCTTAGCGGTCCCCCTTCCATGCTAGGACTCTGGACTTGCGTCCCCTTATCCCCTTGCTTAGGGTTCCCCTCAATCGGTTTTGCATTATCTTTATCAACCTCTTTAGCCTTTTGGCCTCTTGTCACGGCTCTTAAGTTAGAGGTTTCAGCATTATTGACTCGTACAGCCTCAATAAGGCTAACTCCGTTGCCTTGTGGCAACTCTTCTACAGTGGTCTTTCCCCTCTACAATATTTGTCTAGGTGCATCATTCTGTTGCAAGTTATTTCCTTGTGCTCTATGATTCACGGGACCTGGCTGTTTACTCCCTTTTTGGAGGGAACTAATCTTACTCCAACAGGTAGCAGCTAAGTGGCCCGACTTCCACAAATGTCACATTTAACATTTGGACAGTTTCTAGGGAAATGCTGTCCACAACACCACTTACAACTGAATCTTGAGGGTCCACCCTCTTCAGGGCATCGGCTCCCTATCAGATTCTGCTGCTTCTTCAAGAAATTAACGTCAACAACTATTTGTCGATATTGTTCGGAAATCATATCGGTATAATGCTTCATCATGTCCTTAACTTCGCCAAGGACATTAGATGCACTTGACTCATAGCCTCGATCATCGACTTGTTGTTCCATTGGCCTAACAATCTGATTTGGCATTGGCTGTTGACCCACAGGAACAACATTAGTATTCGAAACTTGGCCTCTAACATTTGGTGGAGCCAACTGACTTGCCATAGGCATAGTCACACTGGGAGGAGGCAGCAAAGGTACATTCTGAACCACACTCCCTCTCCCATTAGGGTTAGTCATAGGCATCCCTTAACTTCCATTCATCAATGATGGATTGCCTCCAGGTACTAAACCCACATTAACATTCATTCGAGAGGAGTAGGCCATTTGTAATCGTGCTTCTACTCCTTCTGCCCACGTAATAGCAGTGTCTATATCTGCCAAGGCCACACTGCTCAATTGTACTTGGATATTAAAATCCAACCCATGCAAAAAGTATTGCAATTGGACAGCCGGCGGAATGGGAATGTAAGTTTGTAACTTACGGAATACTTCCTTCAGCTTCTTGGCATAAGCTTTCACATTCTCATGAGGGTGTTGGCGTGTTACATTCAAGACACACAACCAATATTGGCCACCTCTTTCAGGGGCATATTCTCCTCGGAAAGCTGCATAGAATTGATCGATTGTGGTTATGGTTCGAGACTCTATGCTGTGATACCATACCGTAGCCCTTCCTTTTAATGTCATATTGAAGAACATCATGAGATGTTCCTCATCTTGGATGCCATAATTGAACATCAATCTTTGGAACTCACAAAGGTGAAATTCTACATCCTCTTCTGCTAACCCATTAAAAATGGGCAAGGAAACTCCTAAAGTTGGTAAATCCAGTGTCCCTGCAGGAATTGCAATGGGTTGGGCCATGGCAAAAATGGGATTAACGATAGGAGCTTGAACGAGTGAATTCACCCCCCCACTTGAAGTGGGTAGACTTGGTGGAGAAGAGGAAGAACTTACACTTCCTCCTGCACCTAACGGACTGTGTGGAGCAGTTGGGTTACTAAGACCATTGCCTCCCATATGTACCGGGCTACTCCTTTGAGGAGAATAATGACTTACAATCTCCAACCGCCGTCTAGCCCTCTCAGCACGTTCTGCTTTTTGGATTTCGTCTTGACGGTCCTTGTCAGAGGACATAAACCAACTTCCTTTTGGTCCTTAGAAACCCTAGATCCGAAAACCACCACTTATAAGCGGCTCTCGGCAAACGCACCACTGATGGGACCTGAAATGGGCCGGCACTGGCTATGGCACTAGCCGGACCTCATGCTCATAACACATAAACACCCTCACAGCCTCGCGGACCAGGAGCGTCAATCTAATGCTAAAGGATAAACTGCCCTAAAGCTTAATTCCTATGTTTATAGTTTATAGTCCAACGTTTCCCTAAAACTCCTCAAAGGGAGAATCCAAAGTACATAATGCTAGTTAGTTTTTACCTTAGTTAGTCTTTTGTTAGTAATCTTACTAACTTATTAATTAACTAACTAACTTTCAAACTAACCAACAAACTTTTATTGCGTGGAAATATTACAACAAGTGACAGTGACAATGGGATTACTGAAGTTAAGGACTTCTTGAAGAAGAAGTTTGAGATGAAGGATTTGGGTGAGCTGAGATACTTTCTTGGTATTGAGGTGATCTGATGTGATGATGGTATATGGCTATCACAAAGGTAGTATGGCTTGGATATGTTATCCAAGTATGGTATGACAGATGTAAGCCTGTTTCAGTACCATTGGAGCAAAATGTGAAGCTAAGTACTGACGTTGGGGATGAGATAGAATACCCTACTATGTTCAAGAGGATGGTAGGGAGTTTGATTAACATGACTATCACAAGGCCAGACTTGAGCTATGCAGTTCGCCTTGTCAGTCAGTTTATGCAGATGCCTAGAAAGCCTCATTTGGATGCAGTTAGATGTATATTGAGATATATGAAGTCCACTTTACATTATGGACTTTTTTATGAGGCAGGTAAGGATTTACGTGTCTTTGGATACATAGATGTAGATTGGGTTGGTAGCATGTCAGATAGAAGATCTACTGGTGGATTCATGTTTTTCCTTGGTAGTGTAGCAATTACATGGAGCAGCAAAAAGCAACCTATAGTTGCTTTATCAAGTATAGAGGCTGAGTATAGAGGTGCTGCTATGGCAACATGTGAGGTGATATGGCTGCAAAAGTTATTAGGTTATTTGGATGTGTAGGGAGATGGTCGAGTTGTCATTCATTGTGACAACATGAGCAGCATATACTTAGCTAGGAATCCTGTGTTCCATGCTAGGACAAAACACATTGAGGTGCACTACCACTTTGTAAGAGAGAAGATATAATTGGCACATCAATAGAGGTGTACCTTGCTCTTCGACATATGGGGAGTCGAACTCCACCATTGTCTTTGAATCAGTGAGCTCTTACATCGAGCACCTCCTAACGTCCAACTTGTGAGAGACGCTCCTTATCTAGTTCATGGCAATGAAAAGTTGTTGTAGTTCATTCAGCCTCTCCAATGAGTAAAAATGGTGAAAAGGAGAACTACTACTTGCCATGCATGTTCTTTTGGTAAGACCTTTCACACCCTTGCTTGCCTTGTCGCATCTATGATATGTGCTTCAAACATGTTGACTATGACTCATTGGAATCACCATGACTAAGTTGACCCCTTCATTGGTATCATCATGACTAAGTTAGCCATCACTTGATGACTCACTAGAACCTTCTTAAGCCTAAACCCATTTGCAGCAATTTTCAAAGGTATTCCTTGCATGTCCTCTAGAAGAAAAATACATTGACAAATGTCTCGCTTGATATGATATGGACTTACATACCTGAGTTTTAACTTTCATGGGTGCTTACCCATATTGAAGTTATACACCACCACTAAATACCCTTTCCCAAAAACCTTCTTCTTGATGTGTCTTTGTACCCATGCCTCCCTTCTATCATGAATAACTCCAAAGGCATACAAATCTATGATCCGATCCTCCACCAATTGCATCAATTACTCCATTTGACATAGAAGAGAATCCTTTGGAGACAATTTATGCTTGACACTACTACTCATAAATTGGGAACCATAAATTCCATTGATACTAAGTCTCGAAACCATACACCAACCTGAAAGGAGTTAACCATGGAGTGACCTTATATGTAGTTCTAAATAGCCATAAAGTTGAATCCAATGTGGTATCCCAATCTTCTTTATTTTCCTATACAACATTCTTTAGAATTCTCAATAAATTTTTTTTGGAGGTTTTAGCCTAATCGTTAGCTTGTGGGTCGTACGATGTTGATTTCTTATGTAGGATCGCATGTGTGTTAGTCAACTTCTTTATTACATAATTCAAGAAATGTTTATCCTAATCACTTACAAGCTTAATTAGATAACCAAACCTGGTCATTATATTTGACTATAGAATTTGGCTACACTCTTTTCTATGTTATCCTGCACTATGTGAGCTTTAACCCACTTTGTATAGTAGTCCATATAAACCAATATATACTTTTTTGTAGTGTACTTTGCTGCTAGTTTAACTGGCTCTACAAAATCTATTTCCCAGTACTTCTAAAATGGTTCCAAAGGTAGTACTAGATGGTCTTGCATCCAATCCCATGCTTATGATTGTCCTTCCTTGAGACATGTAACACACTTTTTGGCATATTCATGTGCATCCTTTAACAGCACCATTATTATGCTTACAATATTTTCTTCTTTTCTATCTCTCTAGAAAAGTGGCTTCTTGTAATTTATGCATGTGCTTCTTGAAGTACTACAAACTTTTGAAATTTAGATACACACCTCCTAAGTATCTATTCTTTCTTATACAAGATACCATATATGACCTAGAAAGGTCTATTACACAATGCTTGCTTCCTCCATTGATCCTTGTAAGATGACTAGGTATGGCTCCTTCAATGAAATACTACAATATCTAATCGTAGTTCAATCCACATCAATAATTTGGCCTTCAAATAATTGAGCATCTAGTGGCTTATCATTTGTTGGTTCATGGGATTCCTCTCCTTCTAATATGCTTAGGAAATCATCAATAGCATGCTCCCTACTAAGTATATGATTGAATGTCTTAAATGGTTCTCTATTTGCCAAAGACACAAAAATCATCTACGAAGACTCACATGAAGCTTGCCATGTATGGATCAAATGTCTTTTGTGTTGCACCCTGAAATTCCATTGGTCTATTCTTTAATCTAAAGTCCATACTTGTATTGATAAATGCTCCCCATTGGGTTATGAATGCTATCTTATCAAGGTCTTCTGGAACCATCCTTATTTGGCTGTAATCTAAAAATCAAATCAAGAAAACTATACATTTGATGTTCAGACAAATCATCTAATAATGAATCTTTGAAAGGGATATAAAATGGATCTGTAATTATTACTGCATTCAATTTCTTGCGGTCTACACACCCGATTTTTTCCATTCGTTTTGGGAATCACAAAGAATGGTGATAGCCATGTTAACCTCATTAAATGATTTGATAAAACCAACTCTTAGCAACTTGTCAATTTCTTGTTTTACCTACTTTGCATAGTTTGGATTCATTTGGTACCTCCTTTACATGATTAGCTTAGCATCTTTTTTAGCTTTATATGGTGCTAACACATGTTGGGTCAAATACCTTCATGTTTGTGTATTTCCAAGCAAAGATACCCTAAAATTCTTCTCATAATTCCACCAACCTCTACTTAAATGTCTCATTCACATATAGACTAACCTTTATAGGATTTGGGTTATCTTTTGTAGTCAAATTAACCTCCTGAACTTCATCTTCAAACAATATTGATGAATGCATCACATTGTGTTCATACCTTTGCTCAACTTGGATAATAGCTTGCTCGCTCACCTCCTCCTACAATCCCTCATAATCCATTTGGTCCTTCATTACTATCCTGATTTCTTGAATTCCTAACTACTTTGACTGTTCTTGCATTCTTTAGATCTTTACTAGGGGCTTGCAATCTTGAATTCTTTTTCTATTGAGCAGGTTTGTGCACTTCAAATTCTTGTTTCACAATCCTCCATTCTTGAACTTTTGACTCATGTAATTCTAGTTCTCCTGATAATTGAATCTTGTATCCTTGCATTATACTTTCCACATCAATCTTAAACATGGGAACAATTGTAGGGTTCACCTTCAAGAACTCTTCCTTCTCATCATCTTCTACTTCCTATGGTGGTAGAGTAATAGTTTAGGTAATCACAAATCTATGTTTTTTTATCTAAAAGAATCTTATTATAGGTACATAACTAGATTTTCTTTTATCCTTGGGGAAAGATGACTACATCCACTCTCCAATCTTGCTTCAACTTTGCCGATTTGAACCAAGGTCTTCCTATGAACATTTGGTAGGACCCTTCCGTCTTGTCCGTCTTTCAAAACACAAAGCTCATGTTGAAAATAACACATGCTATTTTAATTTTCTTGTTCTTTAGGATTTCCAATGGTTGTAATCTCCTTTAGTCTACCATTTTTACTTTGTAAAGAGGCTAGTGACCACTTCATTGTCGAGTTAGACAAGTATAACCTTTCCAAGAGGATATTCATTCCTAATCCCCCATCCAAGATAACATCATTTAACAGTTTCCCCCCATACTCCACTTGTATAGTAGGAGCTTGTCCCAACTCATGATGAGTCGTAGCCACTACCTAACATTCCAATAGTTGCTACTAGCCAATTACTTCATTAAATACTTTATGTTGTTGTGCTCTAACTTTTATCAGTAACTTCTTAAATCTTTGAATTAGGCCTAATATCTACTTTAAGGTTATTTATAATGATGACCTAGCTAATGCCTGAAATACCTCCATTGATCCACTACTTTCATGAACTCTTAATATTGTATGTTGCCCTTAGTTGCTTTTGTTAGACCTTAATGTGCATCCTCATTATCTCTTCTTTCTCTAGAACTAAAATCATGATTTTTCTCCTTTCTTTGTATTTTTGCAATCCCTTTAAGAGCATTTCTTACTCGCTCTTGCTTTTCCCAACTTATGTCGGATTTTGCTTTGGATCATGTACGGCCATGGTATCCATATCCCCCTTAGAATCTTCTAGCACCATGTAGTTTGATATAATCATATATGTCATACAAAGCATCCTTGAGCTCTCCTTGAGTTACCGATCTCCTACATTTCCTGGCACCTTACTAGGGACTATAGTTCACAATTCGCAATCTACTAACATGTGATCTTATTTAGTACTTACTTTTGAAGGTAATTCTATTAGCACTACTACAAATAGGGCTGGTTTATTTGGTTGTTCCTGTGATATATTATTTCTTACATCATTATGACTTCCTACTACTAGCATTTCTCACTCTATTCTATGCATTACCCATAATTTACAACTTGGCCCAATGGAATGACCTTGAGTCCCACAGTAACGACATGGTCCTCCTTGTGTATCTTGCCATTCTTGCGTTCTATTTTGAGGTTGTTTAGGGGGAAATATCCTTTGTCCCCAATATCCACCTTGTTGTCTACCATTAGGGATTACCTGATTTACTTGTACACAATCCCTTGGCCTTAGTTTTGGATACATCATAGGTGCTCACTAACTACTTCTTAGATTTTCATTATACCAACATGATGTAGCCTCATGTCCATTCTTCTAACATATATGAAAAAACTTCTTTTCTAGTTTATTTTTAGATTTCTTAGACAAAACTTTGCTTTTCTTTTTGTTTTTAGGTGATCATGTATCCTTCTTACTTTTCTTCTTCTTAATCTACTTTTTCTTCTTACTGCCCTAATCTTCTAAATCATTTGACTCCTCCTTTGATTTTGATTTGAATCTCAATGTCTTCTCCTCTTCTTCTAATCTTGACTCTAATTTATCCTCAGATTCTAGGCTCTCTTCCTTACATGTTTTCATTGATCAGTTTAACCCAAGTCTTTTCTCCACCCTTGCCACACTTGCAATAAATCATCAAAATTATCATTTCAGGGATCAATTTCTACATTAGTAATAGGACTCCTAATTCTCCAATTCAAGCCTTTGATAAATAAGAAATATTCATTTTCAAAAAAGGTATGTCTAAGTTTGGCACCTTCTTCAAGTAGTTCAAAGTCTTCTGAGCATAAGTCTACAGTAACATACATTTTTGCTTAATTTTTTAATTTTTCTCATGATATAATCTCTTATCTAGTTAGAATCTCTCCAAAAACCTTTGTTTGAGGTCATCATAGTCATCAAAATTTCCCAATCCAGAACCACTAAATCAATCCATTGCCTTCCCATTAAATGTTGCCTGCAAACTGTTGCTTCTTGACATCATCATCATAAAGGGCTCCATATCCACTTGGCATCCATCTTGTCTTGAATTGCGCAACATGGCAATCAAGATTCAAGGTCTTGCTTCTTTTATCATGAAAACTTTGCTATTCAGATTGTGGATTCTAGGGTGGCTATGCCATCTTATTAGATGTTGATGTTGTTTGCTTTCTCTTTTTCAATGGTGGTAATGGATCAAAGGTCATCTGAGAAACTCAACTTGAGATAATAATGTTGCTCCAACAATCAAACTTTGTAACCTCCTTTGTACTTTAGGGTACTCATAACAATAGAAGAGTGTAGGTAGATATTTCCATGTGCTCATTTCATACGGTCTACTACTAATTCCTTTGATTAGCACTCTAATATTTTCCATGTCTTGAAATTCTACACTACTTCTATGATTTGAAAAGGGACATCTTCATCCTTCCTACATAACTATTCCTCTAAGTCCCACAATTGTCTTGCTCTTGCTCTAGTCAAAACTCACTACAAGGGAATGGGGCAATAGCGACGCCGATTAGCGACGGCGGATATCGCCGTCGCTATTGGCGTCTCTATATGCGTCGCTATATGCGTCGCTATTTGCGTCGCATTTTGCGACACAAATAGCGACGCATTTAGCGACGCCGCAGGGAAAAAAAGCGCGGCCGAAACCAGAGCGCCGTTTTCATTTTGTTTTCTTCGCCTTTTGAGAGCGAGAGCGAGGGAGAGAGCGAGGGAGAGAGCCAAGGCTTTGTGAGAGAAGAGGAGGAAGAGACTTGCCGCCGCCGCCGCCGCCACCGTCGTTGTTCGCGAAGGAGAGGAGGAGCCCTCGTTGCAAAGAGAAGCCGCCCACACTCGCCATATCTCATTGGTGAGTCTCCCTCTCTCTTTCTTTTACTTGTTGAAGGTTTAAATCGTTCTTTTTTGTTTGTTTAGGAGAGGAAATGAAAGAGAAGGAGAGGGAGAGGGAGAGAGAGGGAGAGAAAGAGAGGGAGAGGGAGAGAAAGAGAGGGAGAGTGCATTCTCTCTCTCTCTCCCTTTTGCTTGTTTAATGTTTAAATTACTTTCTTCTTTGCTTGTTTAGGAGAGGAAATGAGAGAGTAAGAGAGAAAGAGAGGGAGAGGGAGAGGGAGAGGGAGAGGGAAAGAAAGAGAAAGAGAAATAGAGGGAGAGGGAGAGGGAGGGGGAGAAAATAGGAGAGGGAGAGAAAGAGAAAGAGAGGGAGAAGGAGGGAGAGTGCATTCTCTCTCTCCCTCCCTCTCCCTTTTGCTTGTTTAATGTTTGAATCACTTTATTTTTTGCTTGTTTAGGAGAGGAAATGAGAGAGAAAGAGAGTGAGAGGGAGAGAAAGGGGAAGGGAATGAGAGAGGGATAGAAAGAGAAAGAGAGGGAGAGTGCATTGTATCTCTCCCTCTCCCTTTTGCTTGGAGGATGTTTAAATCACTTTATTTTTTGCCTGTTTAGGAAATGAGAGAGAAAGAGAGATAGAGAGGGAGAGGGAGAAAAAGAGAAAGAGAGGGAGAGGGAGAGGAAGAGGGAGAGGGAGGGGGAGGGGAAGGAAATGAGAGAGGGAGAGAAAGAGGGAGGGGGAGGGAGAGGGAGCGAGGGAGAGGGAGAAAGAGGGAGGGAGAGGGAGAGGGAGGGGGAGGGAGGAAATGAGAGAGGGAGAGAAAGAGAACGAGAGGGAGAGGGTGAGGGTGAGAGAAAGAGAGGAAGAGAGGGAGAGGGAGAGAAAGAGAGGGAGAGGGAGAGGGAGAGGGAAGGGAAGGAAATTTAAGATAATATACGTATTGATAATGGTATGCAATGTGCTTTGCATACGGCCACGTACTTCATCAAAATGAACCCAAAATTATTGTTATAGAAGAAGAAACCCTTAAATTGAGTATAGGATAATTTCTGTCAAGTCTTATGACTATGAGTAGAATTGATTGAAATAAATTTTATTACTATAGTTATAAAATTTCATAGATGGCGCGCATTAATTTTAAAATGGATTACTTATACTCAAAGCCGAGATATAACAAAAAATTATCTACCGGGACAAACAAATCGTTGAGCATGATACAAGGCCGAGATATAACATCGAAAAATCTCTCGACTACTATATACAATGCAAGGTTTATGGTCAACTTGCAACTTGACGTACATCTCCATAAAGCTATCCATTTAAGCCTTGTTTGCTGTAATGTAGATAAGATGGCAAACGAAGAAGGTCCTATTGTTCAAGACCGCGAGTCGTATCTTAATCAGCGTGTCCCATGTCCTTGCTCTCAATGCAAGTTGGCAATTAGACAAAAACGCCGATTGTCTATAGAACACGTACGACGATTTGGCGAGTTTCAATCTGAGATCATTGATCAGGCGATTGCAGACTTTCAGCAAATGGTAATTTGAAGTTAGCATTTTTCATGCATTGTACTCTCAAGCTAATCGAAAACCATACACAATAAGATTGGGTCTTGTTGGTAAATTTTGTATCCAGGGGGGTGATGTCTCGACCCAAGGGGGAGTGCACCCTTTGCGGCCAATTAGAAGAGTTCGTGGACGTGCGATGGATGGATTGCAAGAGCCAATCGACCACTCGCAAGGCCCATCTATACCATCAATGCCAGAGGAGACAGACAACCTTCCCGACTTGCCTACAATCTTGGAGCCTGAGATGGAGGCAATGATCGATGCATTGATTTCCATGGATGTTGAGACATCTGACCCGCTTAGAGAGGAAGCATCCATACCATTATATGATGGGTGCCGAGTATCTCGGTTGAAGACATTGCTTGCACTCTTAAGTGTGCAAGCAAAATACGGTTGGAGCGATACGAGTGTGACTGAGTTATTCAGGTACCTTGCACACAGACTTCATTGTTTTTTTTAAAAACGGTATTATTGCAAACATGGATGGATTTTTCAAGGTGTTTTATGATTTTTTCAGGTTATTGAAATATCATATATTGCCACCTGCAAACACCATGCCTGAGTCTCGTGATGATGCGTGACATGTTTTACGGAAGCTTGGTATGGACTACAATAACATCCATGCATGTATCAACGACTGCATATTGTTTCGAGATGAATACGAGACTATGGAGACATGCCCAAAGTGTGGTGCTCACAGGTATCGACAGGACTTGCAAGGGCAGACCATCCCTCAAAAAGTCCTCAGACACTTTCCGCTCATCCCCCACATAAACCACATGTTTCGCATGTCTGCCATGGCAAGCTTGACAACGTGGCATGTGCAGAATAGGTCCACAGATGGAGTGCAACGAATATCAGCAGATTCGCGCGCATGGAGCCACATTGACTCCACCTTCCCAAGCTTTGCGCGAGAGCCAAGGAATCTTCGGCTCGGTCTCGCCATGGATGGTGTGAACCCATTCGGTCTGCGCTCGACTTCTTACAGTGTGTGGCCTATAGTGCTTGTCAACTACAACATTCCTCCATGGCTTTCTACAAAGAAAGGACATCTCATCCTTAGCTTGCTCGTCCCGGGCCGCTACAAAGTAAAAAATATGGACTTGTATCTTCGTCCATTAGTCGATGAGCTTAAGATTTTGTGGGAGGAGGGGGTCACGGTGCAAGATATGAGCAGGCGCGATGGTCGGCGGTCAGCCAACATTCGAGCCATTCTCATGTGGACGATGCATGACTTTCCGGGATTGGGAGAGTGCTCAGGTGAGCAGACCTTTGTTCTCGCCGGTAATATCTATATTTTATTTCATTCAATCAAGTATTCACTAGGTCGTGGATCGCCTTGCAGGTCTCGTTACCTCAGGTTATCATGCATGTCCATTGTGTGGGCCACAGTTAGACTCTCGAAGGTCACGAACCATGAAGAAGATGGTATATCAAGGACACGCCGCTTTCTTGCCGGAGGATCATGAACTCATGGAAGGTTTTCTTGGACGACCTCCAGCACGTATGAACGCTGCAAGCTGGTACGAGCTGAAAATGGTAAACCCGGATTCACATCCAAATGGAATGCGACGGTTCTCAGTTTTCTACGAGTTGCCATATTGGACCCACTTACAGGTCAACCACTTGTTGGATCCCATGCATATTTTCAAAAATGTGGGCAGCTTGCTATGGGACCACATCACAGGAAAGAGAGACACTATAGGGTCACGAATGGATTTAAAGGAGGTAGGTAAGATGGAGGCGCTTTGGCCGTAGTCGAGTGCTGAAGGGGGAGTGCAGCTTCCTTGCGCTCCCTGGGTTTTGTCTACCAAAGAAGAGCGCATTGTGAAGCAAGTAATCAAGTCTATCCGCACTCCGAGAGGTATGATGCGTTCTCTCAGGTCCGCATTTTCTAAAGATGACCAGATTTCTGGGCTAAAATCCCATGATTGGCATAAGATATGTCAGGTTTGTGAACAGAATGGATTTTAATTAGCATGGACATTTTGAAATTTGAAAAGTGACCATTATTCTTAATGCTTTCTCATTTGTGGCAGTTTGTCCTACCGATCGCGATCGCGAGATGCCTAACTCCAGAAATTCGCGGGGCCATTTACAAGCTGCCGACTTTGGTGCAATGGATCTCACAGAAAGAGATTAAGACGTCCTCTATTGAATCCGCAAGGCGGGGAGCAGTTGAGACGGTCTGTCTCTTTGAGAAATACCTGCCCACTAGCATGCTCACGATACAAGTTCACCTTCTTGTGCATCTTGTGGATGAAGTGGAGATTGCTGGACCTGTCCATACGCGATGGATGTTCTTCCTGGAGCGCTTCATGAAAACCCTGAAAGGCTTTGTGCGACAACGAGCTCGTCCGGAAGGTAGCATGGCGGAAGGTTGGTTGGTGTCAGAGGCGTTAGTGCATATCTCACAATGGCTACCAACGGTGGAACCAGACAATGAAATGCTATCGACGCTGAAGGACGATGACAGGCTGACTGGAGATGTGGTGGTTGGAAATGGGGTAGAAAAAAGAATGGATGCCTCAATGGAAGAGAAGGTGAATCGCTTTTGTATGTTGCACCATGCCTCCATGGAGACATGGCTCGCCAAGTACCAGATTGCAAGGCAAGATCGAGAGGAAGCGCGAGCTGAATTCCGACGCGGTACGCGTCACCGACCGATTCAATATCCCGAAGGCATGGAGGAGATGCCGCGGTTTATGTCAACACGATGGTTGCATGGAGCCTTGACCGCAGCATCCAGCGAAGGGACAGAGGTCTCAATGGAGGAGTGGGAGTTCTCGAGGGGATGTAGTCCAAAGGTAATGAGGGGTTTAGAATGTCTCGTATCTAAATTTGCTTGCTACATCTAATTTGAATGTTTCAATGTGCAGTACAAAATATATAGTGCAGCGTGGTCGCGCGGACGGCATTTTCGGGTGGAGCGTATTGACAAAATGTGCTCCACAATGGACTGTGGTGTCATGGCAAGGTTTGAGCAAGAGAGTCGGCGACGAGCAACGGATCCGAACACGGTTGTGGATGAGATGGAGTATTTTGGGAATTTGCAAAGTATTATTACGGTGGATTACCGTAGCTTCTCCATGATAATATTCGACGTGCAGTGGTTCAAAGTGGTACTTGGAGGAGCTGGCGCAACAGTTCGACGAGGTCCATCTAGATTTCTCGAAATAGAGAAAAAAAAATGGATGGATTTGCGCGACACCTTTGTGTTGCCGGTCCATTGTGAACAGGTGCAACTAGGCATTTGCTTGCTAATTGTAATACGATATGGTTTATGTCACAATGGTTTGAAGACGGTTTGTAAGTGTTTGTGAACAGGTAATCTTCTATCCAAATCCCCGACAACCTCGATGGTGGTATGTTATACCTTCCACTCCTCGAGGTGCGAGAGTATACGATCAAAGCGATGTTCCAGGCATAGATGAAGAAAATATGCAAATAGAGGGATCGAAATTACAAGGGGTGGAGGCCACCGCAAGCTTGGAGCCTGCATTGGCTAACAATGATGGAAATACAGAAGTCGTAGAATTTTTTGAGAACGAGGCAGACTCGTTATTTTGTGGTGACATGTCTATCGACCTTCCAGTGTATGCAGAGTTGTGTCAGGAGATTAACATGGGACCATAGAATACTTCATTCTTGGAGAATTGTATTACTCAATTCGTTGTTTAGATCTTCCATAAAGGTAGATAAGATATACATTTTAAGATGCATTTTTCAAAAATGATTTTATTAATGTGCTTTGTATAGTTTAAATTGATTATTCTAACATTATTTTCCATCTGTGCAGGTATCGACATTTTCAGGATGAGTCGAGGGATGAGCGATGAGGAGTTTCAGGAGATGATGGCACGTATGTCTCCAGATCAGCTCGCGAGATTCAGAGAGATAGCAGATCAGGAGCTGTCTCGTTCTTTGTCAGGGCGCTCTCCTAGATCAGCTTCGGCGCGATCAGATGCTTCAGCTTCGAGCAGACGATCTCGACACTCGCGACTTGGGCCAGAGGGAGGGACTGCGACTGCAGGAGGATCAGGGGGGTGCTGCTGTGGAGACACGGACGTGGTGTCTCCGTCTCATCGTTCAGCTGGAGCTCGGTCACCTCCAGGATTTGTCACACCTGTGGGGACGTCCACTCCAGTTACTCCGGCTTTTGCGCAGCCGTCGACAGATGTCACGCCTTTTGGTGGCACTCCTTTTGGTGGCACCCCCTCTGGTGGCACTCCTTTTGGTGGCGCACCCTCTGGTGGCACCCCTTTGTGTGGCACTCCGGGAGAGGGTACCCCCGTCGGTACACCGGATGTTCAGGGGTCTCCTGGATATGCCCAGGAGCGTGGACAGAGATGGGAGAGGGCCCATACAAGGCACACTCCTAGGGATTATGGATACCTAGTGGATGGCAGGTCAAGAGCCATCATCATGAATGATGAGGGGAGGAGGGTGATGGCTCGCATGAGGGAGTTATGCCAACAAGTTTTTCGGCACAACGTCCTGGATCATTGGAGGAACATACCGGAGGGGAGCAAGGAGTACATTGTAGCATCCTTGCACGAGGAGTTCCCGGTGCCAGCCGCAGTGGATAGATTCTCTACGGGCTGGATGATGGATTGCATGCGTGCATACATGTCACATAGACGATCCGACGCACGCAAGGCAATCAAGAGTGGGGCTCCAAAGCCCGAGTGGTTAGATGCAGACGACTGGCACCGACTGAGGGAGGAGGCTACAAATTCGCCAGGACGTTGGAGTCAGCAGCGAGAGGCGGCGAGGACACGAATCGAGGCCGGATCGGTACATCATCTTGGGAGTGGCGGCCACAGGACATATTTGGAGGACTTTGTAAGATTCTCTTTTGTTTTGCTTATTTGTTTTTTTGAGATATTCTTTGTACTGACAATCATGTTTCTAACAGTTAGCATTTTGTTTTCTTTGCAGCACTCCATTACAAATCGCGATCCGCAAGGCCTTGAGACTCGATATGCGGAGAGGCACGGTCTCAGATCATTGATCGACCGATTGTATAGACGCAGCGGCCCAGTAAGTCACTCATCTTTCTTGTCCGTAGTTACCATGAGATATTTGAATGCATTGTTGTATGGTGGATTGATATGTTGTTTCTTTTTCTGCAGAATCCGTTTGATGCTCCTTTACAGCGGGAAGAGCTTTCGGGGGACGACGATTTGTAGCTCGCCCTTGGATCCTTAGAGCTCACATACCTTTAGTTTTTAGTTGCCCGATCTATGTAGACATTTTCTATGTATTAGTGATATTGTTTTATGATTGTACCAATCGCATTTTATGCGATATCATGTATTTATTTCATCCATCAGTTTTATGATTTCAGTATACATTCTTTTTGTTTGCAAACGCTTTGTATGAAGCAGTGCAGAAACTATTTTGTATGGCTCTCATACAGCACACAGTGCTATATGTGGGCTTGCTGCCCTGCCACAAAAAAAAAAATTTCTCTGTTACCGTCGCTATTTGCGTCGCAAATTTACTGCACGCGTCGCTATTGTCGTCGCTATCAGTGTCGCAAAATCTCTGTAACCGTCGCTATATGCGTCGCTATATGCGACGCATATAGCGACGGTTATAGTGACGATTCTATGGCGTCGTCAATAACGATGCTTTTTGCGACGACGGGGGCAAATTTTGTTGTTTGTATTTTCGTCGCTTTAAACGTCGCTATAAGGTCTATATCTTGTAGTGACTATTGTGGAAAAGAAGTTCTCTACACACATACATTCATGTAGAATGGTACTCCTTCAATTATCTACCTACCATAATCTCCTTTAGATTAAAGAGAAAAAGTGATCCTCTTCCTTATTTACAGATTTTAAAATTTTATCCTTAATCCCATGATTGTGAATCGAAGTTGAATCATGAGAAACATATAAGATTCCCATGTGTTTTTTCCTACTTTAACACACTAAAAAATAGATAACAAAGACAACACGCCTGAAGACCTAAAATAGAATTTGTAGATCTCCAATAGAGTCTCACACTTTGAACCATAAAGAAAGAATAGAAATTATCAAACATTGCACGAAATTCTATTAGATTTTCTGTCCTGATGCCAAAAGGTACGACTTTTGCTAAATCAACTAATGCTAACTCCTATGTGCTTACGTTAACCATGCTGGTGGGCAAAGGTGTAGTAGTCTCAAGCACAGGGATCACATTGAACTACCTTCAATCTAGAGATGATTATACTTTTTCATATCCCAAATAGGATTTTTATGTAGATTGTTTTGGGAAAATCTTTTATTCTAATAGAGCAAATCAGAGCCTATGGGGGCTAAAAGAGAGGATTCTAGAAGCTTTAAAACACGACATTACTAGTCTATATGGGCTACATAGGTACTGGACTATTCTAATACAAGTTCATGCCTATTTTTGAGCCTCATACCTATTGTTTAATGTTTGATCTTATGTATGGCACACACACTAAATCTTATGGATTGAATTAGAATTGGGTTTTCTTTGAGCCTGGGGGGTCCACTAGGGTTTACCATATGGTACCACGTGAGTGTAAGGGAGGGGGGTTATATAAGGGAAGAAAGGTACATTTTATAAGGTAAGGTCCCTTAAATAGGGGGTAGATAAGGGGTATTTCCATATATTTTTTGCACGCAGGTGATGTCTCCTTATTACTACTAGTGAATCCCCTGTGTCTCTGAGCCATAACCTCAAATCTATAGTTTGAATGCAGATGCGTATGGTGCATAGAGATTGAGCTCAAGCTCATATGTGAGAAATATAGCCTACACTTGGGATTTATTTCTCTTGAATTTCTATTGCTTCTTTGAACCATACATGACAACTACCCTGACAAATCTCTCTCTCTCTCTCTCTCTCTCTCTCTCTCTCTCTTAGCATGCTTCTTCTTTGTATCTCTCCTTGGTGACTAATAATCCCATCACTACCAAATGTGACCATCCATTGTTGCCAATGACCATGGCACTTGCTGTTGCTACGCATGGATGTGGCTATTGCTTCTGGCTTTGATACTACTTTTGAGAGTGAGAGAGAGCGAGAGAGGAGAGAGAGAATTTATTGTTGCCTAGAGAGAGTCTATTATTGTATAGAGATAGAAAGAAAAAAAAACATATCGAGAACTGAGAGAAGTACCCATGGCTACATTAGGTGGAGGGGGGAGAGAGGGGAAGGAACATGCAATGGATATGTGAGAGAGAGAGAGAGAGAGAGAGAGAGAGAGAGAGAGAGAGAGAGGGATGGAGGGGGGTGTCTTTCATGAAAATACGAGAGACGCGTCTGTGTTTAAGCTCCCGCCTCAAAAAGGTGGAAATTGTTTGGATTAGAAGGTTCAAAGTTCACCTTTACTACAATTAATATAATAATAGAGTATAGACTAATATATATAAAAATAACGATGATTTCTAATTAGTTATGCAAAGCATTAACTACATGTTATATTAAAAGTAACTAGTGGCATGTTCAAATATAGTGATTGGGTGGTATTATTATGTTCGTAATGCATTCAAAAGATGACTCAATTTGTAGAAAATGTGCCCATATATCAATTAGTCACGTATTGATGCAAGAAATATCAAATTCACTATTTCATCACATGCTTTATTATGTTGTGTGTCAATTATAATGTGTGGAAAAACAAAACATCACTTTAAGACATATTTATTATTGGGTAGACCTTTCGTATGTGAAAAAATTATTAGATCATGTTATCATGTGCAATTGTCTTTAGTACTCATTAGCATATGTGATTCGTAGTCTGACGTGTAAAAGACGATAGTGTTAGCAAAAGGTAAAGTGGACGCACGCTACTGTGTCCCGAAGTTTTATTGCTCCTTTTGGACTTTTGGTAAAGGGTACAGGCGTTTGCCGATATTTTCTATTGTGGAGGATACAATCCAGCTTGTATATAATAACATCGTGTGTCAGAATCAGCTGCTGGCGCCGGCAAGCAGTGCCTGAGAGCTCTGCTCGTACTGGAAGGAGGAGGAGGAGGCATAAGAGGTGTCGGCGCACCAGATGAAGATGCCGGGGAGGCTGTTGCTGGCCTGGAGCTGCCGGCAGGCCTCCAGAGCCACGTCGGGGCTGACGGAGTTGGTGCTGGCGCTGGAGTCGGTGGTGAAGCTGGCCAGGACCTTGCCGCCGGCGTAGGTGGAAGACGCGGCGTTGTAGTGGGACACGTAATCAGCGGCGGTGGTGGAGGAGCTGTAGGTGTAGAACTGGAAGTTGACGTAGTCGATGACGGAGCTGTACTGGGCCCAGAGGGCGGAATAGGGGCTCTGCACGCCGTCGAAGGGGGCGATGGAGGCCACGGAGATGACGCCCTGTTGCTTGAGCTGGCTGATGAGCTGGCCCACGGCCGACGCGAAGTCGGCGTTGCTGGTCTGGTCGAAGTGCTCGTAGTCCACGTCGATGCCGTCCAGGCCATAGGTCTGCACCAGCGACGTCAGGGACGACACCGCGTTGGACACCCACGAGTCTACGGAAGCCGCCTTGAACTGCGCCGGGTTGCCGCTGACGGAATCCCCGCCCAGGCTCACCATCACCTTCACGTTGCTGTGCTGCGCCTTGAACGCCTTCACGGCGTCCGCGCCGATGCGCGCCTGGTCCCAGAAGACGTTGAACTGCCCGTTGGTGGACGCCGAGCCATCCGACGTGTAGTCGATCGCGAAGGCCAGGATGACGTGCACCTCTACGTCGGCGTTGATCGCCGGCGCCAGGTCGCTCAGCGTCACGCCGTTGAACAGGGCGCCGATGTACTCGCGGAACACCTTACCGTTCCCCGCGGGGCTGCTAGCTGGAGGAGGAGAACTGGAGGACGACGGAGCCGAGACGCAGACCTGCGAGCCGATCTGGAGGTTGGCGCAGTCGATGTCGGAGTTCCAGCCCTCGAAGTCCGACAGGGACACCCCGTTGGCCTGCGCGATGGCGTAGCACGTGTCCCCCGACTTCACCGTGTATGTGGTGCACTGCTGGCTCGAAACAGCGGCGAGATCGCTAGCGATCGTCATGACTACGATCAACAGCCCACCTAACAGAGTGACGTTAATGTGGTGAGTATCCATCTGATCTGCGCCAGACAGCTGCTGCAGACCTTCGTGGTGTATATATATATATAGTTAATCAAGGAACAGAGCTAGCGAGAGTCGAGAGCTCTGCAGTGCCGGACCGGAGTCTTGAAGAAGATTGATCGGAGCAGCTAGATATCAAGTGTGAGTTGAACGATCGAATGTGATGATTGACGGATCTGCAGCTGCAGATGATTGCTTACATCGAGGACTCCGCTCCCTATTTATAGCAAGGGCAGAGCAAGAGACGGTAACTATGTGACGGCGCCGCGTCGAGACTTCGTTTGGCGTTTGACCGAGCAATCCTGCTTTCGGTGGTCAATAGACGCCGCGGATTACCTTTCCGTGCACTCGGGGAAGCCTTACAATACGAGTTACAAGTGTACACGGCCAAATGACCGTTTTGAGTCTTGACTCTGCGTCCTCCTAACCGAGCAAAAACGTAAACTCCTTTTCTTTGAAATAAGCCACTTTCCTTACTTCCTAGAACTTTCAACGCTTAGAAGTTTATAACTCACAATCAAAATTAGGGCTGAAGTTTATTCCAAAAGTTACTCTTTAAGAGGTTTTTTTAATCATCAAGTTAAATTTTTAAGCTTAAAAACTTAAAAGATAGCCCATAACATTTTACCTATTTTGCTCTAAAATTCATCCAAAAACAACTCAAATTTAGTGTGTTCTCTTAATATTCAGCCAATTTTCTAAACTCTTCATTGTTGATCAATCAAACATTCACGCACCTATTGACAAAGGGGGTCCATTATTGTTTGCCCTCGAACCAGCTAACCACTCTCAAAGAGGCATAATTGTCCACATTGGACATTGAAAAAGGGGCCTTAAAATCTCACAAGGAATATCGTGGCAAGACTGTTGGCCTAATTAAAGACATACTTAAAAACAAGTATGATAAACATGGTGAAGGATGAAGGAACTGGAGGTTTTAGAAATCTTTAGTCTCATAATATAGAATTACGCGCTTCTCATCTAGATTCTCCTAGCAAAGCACTGGTGTTCTTTCGGTGTTTCACATGAAGATTCAAAGGACCGATGAAAATAACACTTAGGGGACTTCGCATCCTAATGAATATTTTATGTGGCAAGAAGGTTCATGGGTGGTTGAGTCACAAAGAAGCGAACAATATAACTCAAACCTGGAATCCTCTAGGTTCTTCCTCCATTAGTAAACTTGATTTGTTGTATATATTCTATAGAAAGGACCTCTTCTTAATGCAAAACTTGAGAATATGTTGAGAAAGCTCTCCATGATAGATCTAACTCAAACAATGGCTTTCAAACTTCCTTTGATTCTTCTACTAAGGTAGTTCACTTCTTGAAGAACTACAACTTCCTATTTCTTCTTCATAGTGCTTTCATATTTAACTCTTCTACTTCTTGATCACTAGATACACTAGTGATATCTAGCTCCTCAATAGACTTGCCTCACTCCTACCATTACATTCAAGTCAAATTCAAGCTCCCCAACATTGGTGCCTTAGATTTTCAATCATAAGGACCCATGAAGGATCTCAAGTGAGGAAATAGGAGGGTTTTCACCTATATAGTTGTTATTGTGTCTTTGTTTCTCAATATTCAAGAGCCTAGAAACCAACCCCTTTAGTAGCCACCTTAGAAAGAAAGTTAAGCTTTCAATCCCTCTACTTGGAAACTTAAACCACCTCTTCGTATGTCTTTCTACTCCTTGCGACCACTTTTGTCAATAGGTCTAAAGTTGTATCCATTAATCAATTATTGAGTTTATGCAATAAGCGAGATTTTGGAGTGAGCTTTTTTTGGCAACCTTCAATTTTATTCACCATAGTCTAAGTCTTGGTCCTATTTTTCTTGTGGCCATATATCAAACATCACTACTGCTCCTCCACAGCCACACCACTACCTTCACCACCACCCCCACCATCACCACACCACCTCCACCACCACTATTAGCACTACCACCACATCTTATTCTCCCCCTTCTCATCAGAACTACAACCAATTCTCCTCTCTCTCTCTCTCTCTCTCTCTCTCTCTCTCTCTCTCTCTCTCTCTCTCTCTCTCTCTCTCTCTCTCTCTCTCTCTCTCACACACACACACACACACACACACACACACACACACACACACACATCTTGGGGACCCACGACATGTATCTTCCTCTCCTCCTACCCCTCAATAATGTCTCCAATGTAAGATTTGGGAGAACTTCCTTCATTGTTCTATCCATGTCAATTATACAAGCTACATCAATTGTTGTTTCGACTATAATAATACACGATTAAAAACAAGCATTAAAATGGATATATCAAGGAGAACATTTACAAATTTGAATGAATATACAATTGATGGAAATTTTTCAATTTGAAAAACTTCTATAGATATGCAACTCTCTTGCATTGTTTCTTGCACTACTGGAATTATGATTTTCTCTTTAATGGTCTTAGTCATCGTAGGGATACAAAATTGTAGTTATAAGTTATATTTGGTAACATATTTCTACTATAATACATGAGAACTATTAGCTGTACCAACTGTAATATATCAAATCTTTGGGGATTAGAGAAACCAAGTTAATTGGCAATGAGGATCAATCTCCACTAAGCCTTTCTAGGACTATGCTTGCTTTTTGTTTCCCTTTTCCAATAACCACACTAGTGGTATCACTTTTCTACGACCAACCATAGTCTCTTGAATGTAGTAGTAGTTTTCTTATTAAAAATGGATGAGAGAGAGAGAGAGAGAGAGAGAGAGAGAGAGAGAGAGAGAGATTATGCGACTTGCTTTGATTTTTTTTCTTGTCAAGAAAGGGGTTTTCAGTAACACCTTCCTAATAAAAGAAAATTCACAACTCTCCTCCATTATCTCTCTAAGGGGACTTATGAGTTTTTTTTTTGAAATACGAGACAAGGGGCTATTGGCAACCCCTTCATGACAAAAGAAATTTCACAAGTCCCTTCCATCTCTTTGAGAGGACAAGTGCAAATTTTTTTCTGAGAAGGGGCTACCAACAGCCCCCTATCCAGTGTTAAAATTTTCACAAGTCTCCTTAAAGAAATGATGGTAGGGACTTGTGAAATTTTTTTCCTCTAACAAGGAGTTCTCAACAACCACCTTCTCAAGGTTTTTAAAAATTAATAAAGTAACTCTCTCTCTCTCTCTCTCTCATTCGTCTCTATCTCTCTCCCCCTTTCTATCTTTATATTTTTATTTTATAATTATCTAAAAATGATTAGTGATTAGGTTATTAACTAAACAATACATTAAGTAGTGCATGTGTGTATGCACCTCTCTCTATGCATATGTGCATGTGTGTATGTTTGTGCATGGCCCTTATCTTCATTTCTCACTATCTTTGTCTCTAGCAACTCTATGTGTTTGTATGTATGTTTGCACCTCTCTCTCTCTCTCTCTCTCTCTCTCTCTCTCTCTCTCTCTATTAGGACTCAATAGAGTCAAGAGAGAAAGAGATCAAAAGAGAGTGTCAAAAATAATTTTTTGAAGAGAGAGAAGAGGAGTTTAAAAATAATGTTTGATAAGATAGAAGTGATAAACAATAGTTAGTAGCTAATAGTATCATATTCTGTGTGTTTATGAGATTTTTTAAATGTGAGATATAGTAGATTGAGATTTTTTAAATGAACTATCTTGAAATGTTTGGACCTAATGAACAAAAATTAGCCCTCTCTTTTGGGAAAATGTTTTCTTCTAATATAGAAAACTAACACTTGACATATCATTTAATGGCTATTTTCTTGGCATTGTGTCATTGGAAAGAGCTTATTATATATTTTAAAAGTTTTCTAATATTGGAATAATAATCAAAATGTGAATTTTTAGTATAATTATATGTAGGCCAAAAACTTTTAACTAGAGAAATTTGATCACAAGTTGGAGAGAGAGAGAGAGAGTGTGTGTGTGTGTATGTGTATTTATGTATTTTGATAAAGGTTCAAAGCTATTAATGTAGGAAAAACCCAAAGATAATATTGTAGCATTATAGGAGACAATTGCTAGATTTGTTTTAACACACACACACACACACACAATGTGTGTGTTTGTATAGTTTGATAAAGATTTGAAGCTAGTAATGTGTAGAAAATGCCCAAAAGTAGTATTGTAGTATTGTAAAACAAAGTTGCTAGAAATTTTTTTAAGCTATAGAGAGAGAGAGAGAGAGAGAGAGAGAGAGAGAGTGTGTGTGTGTGTGTGTGTGTTTTTTTTTAAAAAGGTCCAAAGCTATTGATGTAGGAGAAGACCAAAGGTAGTATTCTAGTATTATAGGAGTAGTATAATATATGAGAGGGTTGCTTTAAGCTAGAGAGAGAGAGAGAGAGAGAGAGAGTGTGTGTGTGTGTGTTTTGATATAGGTCCAAAGCTATTGATGTAGGAGAAGACCAAAGGTAGTATTCTAGTATTATTGGAGTAGTATATTATATGAGAGAGTTGCTAGAATTGTTTTGAGAGAGAGAGAGAGAGAGAGAGAGAGAGAGAGAGAGAGAGAGAGAGAGAGAGAGAGAGAGAGAGAGAGTGTGTGTGTGTGTGTGTGTTTTGATAAAGATCAAAAGCTATTAATGTGTAGCAAAGACCCAAAGATAATATCGTAGTGTTGTAAGAGAAAGATGCTAGATTTTTTTGAAGCAACATAAAGTGAGAGTGTGTGTATGTGTGTGTTGGATAAAGATCTAAAGCTACTAATGTTGGATAGGATCTAAGTTAGTATTGTAGGAGAGAAATCATGAAAATTTTTAAAGCCAAAGAAGGGGAGCAGTCTCTCCTTATACATTAATTTGAAAAAGATCTCTCTATTCAAACTATTCTTCATATTTCTTTTTATTCTCTCCTATCAATTAGTTTTAAAAAGACACCTCTCTCTTGTCTCTCATCAATATGTATATTTTATCTCCTCTCTCTCTCTCTCTCTCTCTCATCCAAAAGTTATTTTTATATATCTCTCTTCTCCATTGAGTCATAATACCCTTCCAATTGTTAGAATATCAAGCTCGTTCATGTGTGTTTGACCGACATGAGTTGGACACAGCTAGTCTGGCTAGATCAGTTAGGTACATTAAATAAGTCGGTTCTACTTCTAGTGTGAATGGTCTTTATGACCTTAGGTTGTATATGCACAAAGAGTGTGCTGAATGAATAATGAGAAGAATAGAGAGAGGAAGCATGTTGCTTCACTCCGTGTTGCTCTCTTTCCTGCATCCATGAAATCTAACATGGTATCAAAGCCATGAATGGGCTCACTGGTGGAATGCACTCAAGAAGAAGACTTGAAGATTGACCTGAAGAGCTGGGAAAGGAAGAGGATTGAAAGTCATTTTTCATCAATGGTCTCACAGAGGTATGTATTGTGGAGCATTGGAGTCTCATTGCTTGAAGCAGGAGCTCTGGCTTGCTGAGGAGTCTTCCAAGAACTGATTGAGCACCATTGAGTGCATTATCATTATAATAATAAGAAAAATGTGCAGCAACAGAGATCAGGCCAGTCTGCGTGTTTGCGCCTGCTATGGCTAAAGGCATATTCACCTGCAACACAAGGCATTTGCAGCTCCTCAGGTAATCTACAGCTTCCCTATACACCTTGGAAGGTGGTTGAAGGTCTTGGCATGCTATCACTTGAATGTATGCTCAGTTATGAGCTACAGATCTGATCTACAGATCTTAAATAATAGCAGTTCAGCTGTAAATAGTGAGAGGGCAGCTTGTATCTAAACTTGGTTGGAGCTTGAAGCTCTCTGATATGATTTATGGACCCCATTGGAGCCAAGGAGCACTCTGGAAGACATATGTATCAGTTCTCATGCCTTTGAGCTGAAATTTCTTGAAGGAAGCACTCAAATCTGGAAGTGTAAATAGGCTAGAAACATGTCTCAAAACAGTGGGATGCAAGCATTAGCTTCCATTGAAGCATTACATAACACTTGGCTGGGATTTATCATATGTATGACATGGGATATGTATGCTGGAGGTTTATGGATTGGGTTGAGCATCAAGGGATCATGGAAGTTGAAGCCTAAGGCTTGTGATTACTGCAGTGACATTGTCTCAGTGGTTGCAAGGAGTAAATGCAATCTATGAATTGGATTCATGAAGACAGGATGCCTATAGTTACCCGAATGCTCATGTATTGAACCTAACACTTCAAAGTGAATGTCTAACATGATTTGAGGCTGTTTTGGAGCTGGATTGACTTTGGTTTACCGAGAAATTGCTAATTGCAATTTGTAAGCAGAAGGCTTGATACTTATACCTGCTATCTATGCACTGACTTGTACCCCATTGGTTATGCTCGGATTGCTATATGTACTAGCAGATGTCTATGAAGGTTTGGGACATGTATGACATGTATATCACTCAGTTTTGGGCTTGAAATCACTGCTGGTCACTCACAGAATTACAGTTTTCAGACTACATATATGTACCCTAGCAGTGAGGTTGCAGGAGTTCAAATCGAAGTGAATACATAGGATTTGCACTGACTGCTTACTCAAAGGTTAAGCCACTTGGTTGTGAGATGTTTTGGATTGTCAGTGGGCTGAAATACCCTGGTTTTTTACTGCAATTAATTGCAAAAAACTATCATAAAGAGTTCTGGGCTGAAGTTGAACTGTTAAGAAGATCTTGGTTTGCAGGTAGTCAGGCAAGGTCTACAACATGGCAAATGCTGATAGAACTGATAATGTAACCCAGATTGTGGGAGAAAAGCTTGATAGCAACAATTATGCAATATGGAAGTTTCGCATGGAGAACTTTCTGATAGGCAAAGGATATTGGGACTTAGTGACAGGTGTTGAGGCTGAACCTGAAGTTCCAGAAAGGAATCCTACAGCTGATCAAAGACGAGCGCATCGAGCCTGGACGGAAAGAGCTCGCAGGGTTTTACATTGGTTGTCATTATGTATCTCGGATGCTATGGTGATGCAGATTATGAACTGTAAATCCCCAGCAGATGCATGGAATATATTGGTCAAATACTATGGCACAACCACAAGTGCAAGGAAGATACAATTAAAGCAGAAATTCAATAACATGGAGAGGAAGAACATATCCATACAAGATTATGTCACAGAGGTTAAGACCATAGCAGATCAACTGGCATCTGTTGGCTCACAGGTTGAAGATGAGGATATGGTTGCAATGACCTTAAATGGCTTGGGTCCTGAGTACAAGTCTTTTGACACTTCAGTGTCTGTGCGGGTTGAGATGCCTGACTTTAATGAGCTGGTTGCATTATTGATTCATGAAGAGGTGAAGCTTGGCTTAGCTATAGGGTCAAGCAGTTCAAAGAATAAGGATGCAGTTTTTTACTCGAATCAGCGTGGTTGTGGTAGAGGCTATGGATCTGGTAGAGGAGGCCAGCAGAATGCATCCTATAGTAATAGCTCATAATGTATCTATGGGAGGTTCCAGATATTATGTATCCTTCATTGATGACCACAGTCGCTATACCTGGCTTTACATATTGAAAACAAAAGATGAGGTCTTTGTTATTTTTCAGCAATTTAAAGCACAGGTTGAGAAGGAGTTTGAATGCTACATCTCTTGCTTGAGATCTGATAGTGGTGAGGAGTATGTATCAAATGAATTTGATGATTTCTTGGCTGAAAATGGCATTCGTAGGCAGCTCACTTGCAGCTACACTCCGCAGCAAAACGGAGTAGCTGAAAGGAAGAATAGGGTTCTGATGGAAGCTGCTAGGGCTATGATGAATGAAAAGCATATGCCACTCTACTATTGGGCAGAGGCTGTTATGACAGCCGTATACATTTTGAACAGGACTCCCACTGCAGGTATTCATGAGATGACACCGTTTGAGAAGTTGTATGGCTATAAGCCGGATGTAAGTCACATGAAAGTCTTTGGCTGTCTTGCTTATGTGCATATTCCAGATGAGAAAAGGAAGAAGTTGGATCCCAAAGTACATAAGTGTGTTTTCATTGGATATGCGTAGGAGAAGAAGGCATACAAATGCTATGATCCCTCTACCAGGGAGACTTTGATAAGCGGGGATGTTATCTTTGATGAGATGGGTTCTTGGTATGTATCACCAGTTGCAGTGTCAGTGGATATGCCTTCCACTCATGCCTCTACAATTGATTTACAGCAGAGCACTGCTATGACAGGTCCTCGTAGTCAGACAGTATCCCCATGGATAGGGAGATTGAGGAGCTCGCCGTCCACTGACACGAGTATGTCAGTGAGGGGGAGACATGATGTCGTGGACAGCAAAGGAAAAGAGAAAGTTATTGAGGATGCATCTGGTATGATGACCCTGGCAAAATGACTTCTGGCTATGAGTCTGGTGATACTTTAGACAGCGAACTTGGTATTCTGACTATCTATACGCCTGGCACAAGGCAGAGCAGGTATATTCCGCCTCATGAGAGAGGGGAATCGAGTAGTGCACCACAGCTTAGACGCTCGCAGAGGGTCAGATACCTTGTTAACAGGTTGACATACAGTGGATACTCTGCAAAGCATTATGCGTACATGAAAAAAGTGATGGAGGTCAAAGAACCAAGTACATATGCTGAAGCAGTGAAAGATGAGAATTGGTGTGTAGCCTGAAGGGAAAAAGACCATTGGCTGCAAATGGGTCTATAAAATCAAATGCAAGTCAAATGGCAGTGTGGAGAGATACAAAGCCAGGCTGGTCACAAAGGGGTATGCCCAACAATATGGACTTGATTATGAGGAAACATTCAACCATGTTGCCAAGATAGCAACCATATGCACTGTGATTGCCTTGGCTACTGCTAAAGGCTGGAAATTGCAGTAGATGGATGTTAAGAATGCATTTCTTAACGGTGACCTAGCAGAGGATGTCTATATGATTCAGCCGGAAGGGTATGTTCACCCTGATTTTCAGCATTATGTATGCAGGCTGAAAAAGGCATTGTACGGGCTGAAGCAGGCTCCAAGAGCTTGGCATGCTAGGATCAGTAACTACTTGCAAAGATTGGGTTTTGCTATTGGCAGGGCTGATCACAGCCTATTTACAAAGAAGACTGACAGTGGTTTAGTAGTGTTGGTCATATATGTTGATGATTTGATAATCACTGGTGATGATGACTTGGGTATACAGCATGTAATGAAGATGCTGAAATCTGAATTTGACATGAAAGAACTGGGAGAACTGAAGTATTTCTTAGGCATTGAGGTAGTTCCAGCTTATAATGGGTTATGGATGATGCAGAAGCATTATGCCATAGAGATGCTGAAGAAGTATGGCATGGCTAAATGCAAACCGCTGGATACACCTCTTGATCAGAATGTCAAGCTAGACATGAACACTGGGGCTGAAGTAGAGGATGTGACTATGTACAGGCAGATGGTTGGCAGCTTGATTTACTTGACCATCACTAAGCCTGACTTGAGCTATGCTATAGGGCTCATAAGCCAGTTTATGCAAAAGCCTAGAAAGCCGCCCTTGGATGCAGTTAGATGCATTATGAGATATGTTAAGTCCACTGTAGAGTATGGGCTATTCTATGTCAGAGATAAGCCCTTGATATTGACTGGATACACGGATGCAGATTGGGAAGGTTGCTCATATGATCGTAGATCTACGAGTGGATATGCATTTGGATTTGGTAGTGGCATGATTAGCTGCAGCAGCAAGAAGCAGCCTACGGTTGCTTTGTCGAGTGTACTGAGGCAGAGTACAGGGGTGCTGCATTGGCAGCATGCGAGATTTCATGGTTGCTCAAGCTTATGGCTGATTTGGACATACAGGTAGATGCTCCAGTGAAGTTACTATGTGATAATCTGAGTAGTGTACTCCTGGCTATGAATCCAGTCTATCATGCCAGGAGGAAACACATACAGGTACACTACCATTTCATCAGAGAGATGGTTCTTGCAGGACGAGTTGATCTGATGTATGTAAAGATAGATGAACATGTAGCGGATATCTTTACCAAGTCCTTGGGTAAAGATAAGTTATGTGGTTTTAGACAACTGTTTGAAGTACATATGCTGTCTTGAGCTTGAGGGGGAGTGTTAGAATATCAAGCTCGTTCATGTGTGTTTGACCGACATGAGCTGGACACAGCTAGTCTGGCTAGATCAGTTAGGTACATTAAATAAGTCGATTCTACTTCTAGTGTGAATGGTCTTTATGACCTTAGGTTGTATATGCACAGAGTGTGCTGAATGAATAATGAGAAGAATAGAGAGAGGAAGCATGTTGCTTCACTCTGTGTTGCTCTCTTTCCTGCATCCATGAAATCTAACACCAATTGAAATTCCTCAAATTCAAAGTATCTAAGAATATCATTTTGATTTTAAAGAATAGATAACATATTGATGAATTATTTACTCAAGGTGCATTAGAGTTTTTATTAGCAATAATATTTAAAGTTATGTCTTTAGTCCTTTAATATACACTAGACAAGCCTACCGCGATTGTTTTCACACACACACACACACACACACACGCACGCACGCACGCACGCACACACACACACATGCACACACACACACACACACACACACACACACACACATAATTGTAATGTATGTATATACATGCATGTGTATTATGTATATGCGTGTATATTATACACATTTATATATATATTGAAAGTCCTAACACACACACACACATATAATTGTAATGTATGTATATGCATGCATGTGTATTATGTATATGCGTGTATATTATACACATTTATATATATATTGAAAGTCCTAACACACACACAGACACATCATTAATTCAAAGAAGCATAATTATATTTTATAGCCTATGAATATTAATATTACAACAACACGATGTCAAGTTAGCAAAGACATGCACAATGAGGAATCAAGATTATACTCTCTCTCTCTCTCTCTCTCTCTCTCATATTGAGCATAGGATTTATATTTTTTTCACCAATCAATATCCTTTCTTTCCCACAATAAACAATCCACAAATATGCAAGCTTTAATAATGAGTTTTTGTTTTTTAATCACATGTTTAGTGAGGTTATGCCATGTATAAAGAAAAATACTATTTTTTAATGGGTGATCTCATATGGTCCTCACTTTCATAAAAATGCCAATAAATTTATATGCTTGAAGTATGATAGGCAAATAATTACTTGATTTCATGGTAAACGATGAAAGTATACAAAGGAATGGATAACTATTGAGAAAAAATCCACTCATATGGAGATTATAGTACTCCTTCTAACTCGAGGTTCTAAAGTCCATAACGATGAGAGGGATGAGAATTCAGAGTTGAAGAATAATTGAGAAAAATCAAATGAAGTTTAGATCCCCTAGCAAATAATTACGGTTTAGTTAGAAGAATTAATGGGAAATATTTTCACAAAGAAGAGATTTTTATGGTCAAAAGGCTGTCAAAATTCAATGTTTTTTTCTACCTAACCCAAGTATTTCACAAAAGTGTTATAATGTGTATATGACAAAGAACCCAACATATAATTGTGAATATTTCATATATGTGCAATAGAAAGGAAGACATATTTGGTATGCGAGCACTTGTACTATGTGTACCTTCTTGTGTTTGGAATAGATGCAAATATAAATATGTTTATACATCAACCCATGCTTACCAAAGAGAACTTGAAGACCGTTTTCAATATTTCCCATAGTGCACCTAACAAAGCAAAGACAATGCTAATTCTTAGTGAAAATCATGTTATTTTGTTGAGAAAATAAAAATTATAGCTTGCTTGGTTACCTATGATCAAAATTTTGATAATATTTTACTATTGTTGTTTGTCTTACTTTATGGAACAATGAGGGAGGTGGAGTAATTAGAGAAACACACATACACACACATGTGCATGCGCACCCACGTGCACACACACGCACACACACCCACAAGAGGAGGTGAGTACAAGAAGGTGGTGGTAAAGGACACAGAATTGTTAAATCTCTATACTAAGTCCAAAGAGTACAAAATGAAAGGTGAATGAGGTTGTTTGAGAGAGAGAGAGAGAGAGAGAGAGAGAGAGAGAGAGAGAGAGAGAGAGAGAGAGAGAGAGAGAGAGAGAGAGAGAGAGAGAGAGAGAGAGAGAGAGAGAGGAGTGTGTATGTGAGGAGAGAAAGAGAGAGACAGAGAGAATGGATAGAGAGAGAGAGGGGGGGGGAGAAAGATATAGATAGAGAGAGTGAAGGTGGTGGTGGTAATGGTAGTGGAGTTAGCAATAATAGAAGGGTGGTGGTTGAGCTAGTAGTGTTGGTGGAAGTGGACATGGAGCTGGGTATATCTAAGGGTGGAATAAGTAAACTATGTGGAATAAGAATAGAGGGTTGCCAAAAAAAGCTTGCTCAAAAGCTCACTCAAAAAGCTCGCTTCTTGTCCTTTCCCCAATTCTTCTTTTTGTGCCAAAGAGTCATAACCACCTTTGTCAGACACCCAATGGTTTGTATACATATCCATAAATTCCACACTTCTCTATATCGATCTTCAAATTCATCAAAAGATTCAAATAAACTTGGCTACATGTACTTCCAATATGACAACTTGAAGGCCCACCAACTTTGCTTTGTTGCTATGTCTAACTTGTTAAACATGTTATTATGTCACCAATGAGATAGTACGTACAAGTCAAAGCCATTCCACCTTGGAATCTTCACCTCTTGAAAATGCATCCCAACATGAACAATTGTATGAACTCTTGAGCATCTTCTCTGGCTCCGTTACAAAACTCATTAATAGATATTTTTTTCCATGTACTTAAACACTACAAGATACGTGCCATATATTGACATTTAAAGTGAGAAATTATTTACCCAAAAAATTACCCCTTCATTACTAAAATCATCTATATACATGTCTCTATAGAATTGTTGTTATATGCATATAGTGACACACATAGCAATGCATGTAGATTTATTTATGACCCTAATAGCAACAATTGCAGAGGAGAAATACATTTTGTGCCATGCTACCCTTTCAACCACATGTACTGAACAATTTTCTATAAATCAATTTTAAATTGAGTATAAATATGTTATCAAAACAAGTAGATCATGATATGCTAAAAAGAAAGGATTCGTTGATTTAATTTTCAAATAAGTACAATATCGACAATGACATCTCATAAAACTACATGGACTGATAGAGAGGAGAATCCAAAACAGACAAATATATTAGTAACTATCACAAAATGAGAGTACATACAAAGGGTGAGAAATATATCTAAGGAAGTCTACATAAAAAGAGCTTGTATGGACCATAGGGCCAAAAAAAGGAAGGGATGTATGCTCCACAAATCCAAGTGACTGCTACAACTCCTCATCGTCACACAATGGAGCATCAAACGGACTCTACAATATAAAACCAAAGATTAATCCACGTTACATAATACATCACAAAAAAACTAGAAATTGAAAATAGAAAAGAGGCATAACTTATTGAACTGTTGTGCACGTGTATAATCTATCAATGAGAGAAAACACCGTGCCTCTCTGTATAGCAAGTCTCCAAACCTGTGGAATTGCAGTTAGTGATCAAGTATTGTTAAAAAATAAAGTAGCATTATTTAAAACAATAATATAAGTAGTATAGTAAATAAGAAAGTGAACATAGCCAAAAGAAAACTTACGAAATCCTCCAAATAAGTTCTATGTCTGCCACTCGCAAGATGATGCACAATCCCTACCTCCAGCCATACCCTCACTACCTCTCACTTCTGCCACCATCGTCTTGAAGAGTGTGATCTTCTCATTGAGTCTCTATCAATCCTTTTTGTCCAACCACTCAGGCTTTGGAGTGCCATTCTTGATTGCCTTGTGTGCATCTAACCATCTATGTGACGTATATACATGCATATAGTCCATCATCCATCTAGTAGAAAATCGATGAGTTGCTATAGGTACTAAGAACTCCTTGTCAAGATTGTGGGAGAGAAGGAAGGAGTCTCGCTTGAAGCTTTCTTGCTTGCACAATGGGGGAAGACACACAAGGGTGGAGGCTGAAAACAGTTTTCCTCTTCTTAGTTGTGTAAGCCAAAAGAACTCAAGTACAAAGAAATAGAAGAACCCTATATATGGGTCTCAAACCAAACTCAACTAACTAAGGTGGCATACTAACTGAGCCACGAACTAGAATAGATAAGGATAGCTATCATGTAGCTATTATTCATGGGCGGTGTACCAACCGCGTCTGCAACTGACAAGTCGGTGACATAAATGCACAACGGTCACCCTGGCGTATCACGAGTGGAGCTCGATATCTCAACACTCCCCCTCGAGCTCAATCCCAATTCCTGCACACCAAGCAGGTCTTTGAACTTGCGCAGCTTCTCTGCGCCCAATGCCTTCGTGAATATGTCAGCTACCTGATCCTCTGTGCTGACATAAACTAGATCAATAAGACCTAGTAAAACCCTCTCTCGCACATAGTGATAATGCACCTCAATATGCTTTGTTCTAGCATGATAGACTGGGTTATTTGCCAAGTGTATACTACTCATGTTGTCACAATAAATGACAACTGGCCCATCTGTAGACTGATGCATATCATAAAGTAGCTTATGCAACCAAGCTACCTCACATGCAGCCATTGCTGCACCCCTGTACTCAGCCTCTGTGCTCGACAAGGCAACTGTAGGCTGTTTCTTGCTGCTCCAAGTGACTGCAGCACTCCCAAAAGAGAATACATATCCACTGGTAGATCGTCTATCAGAAATACTACCAGCCCAATCAGCATCAGTGTATCCATGCAACTGTATCTGAACCCCAGTCTCATAAAATAGTCCATACTGCAATGTGGACTTCACATACCTAAGTATGCGTCTAGCCGCATCCAAATGTGGTTTCCTTGGAGCCTGCATAAACTGACTTACCAATCCAACAACATAGCTCAAATCTGGCCTGGTAATAGTCATATAAATCAAACTTCCTACTATGCGTCTGTACATAGTAGGGTCTTCTAGAAGCTCACCTGCATCTGTGCTCAGCTTCACATTTTGCTCCAAAGGAACTGAAATAGGCTTACAGCCTGTCATCCCATATTTGGACAGCATGTCCAATCCATACTGCCTCTGCAAGAGCTGTATCCCACTTGGTGATCTAATCACCTCAATGCCCAAGAAATAACGCAGCTCTCCCAAATCCTTCATCTCAAACTTCTGCTTCAATAGCATTTTCACATGAAGGATATCTTCATCACTGTCACCTGTCATAATCAAATCATCAACATAAATGACAAGCAGCATAATACCTTTCTCTGTTTTTCTCACATAAAGTGAGAAATCTGCCTTGGAAATCTGAAAGCCAATAGTGACAAGATACTGTCCTATCTTGTCAGACCATGCTCTAGGTGCTTGCTTCAAGCCATACAAGGCTTTCTTCAACCTGCAAACAAACTCAGGATGAACAGCATGCACATAACCTGGTGGCTGCTCCATATAGACCTCTTCTTGCAAATCACCATGCAAGAAGGCATTCTTTACATCCATCTGATGTAAAGACCATCCCTTTGATGCAGCCATAGCAATGACTGCTCTTACGGTTGCCATCCTTGCAACCGGACTAAATGTTTCTTCATAGTCAATGCCATATGTTTGTGCATACCCCTTGACTACTAATCTTGCCTTGTATCTGTTCACAGAACCATCAGCATTGTGCTTCACCTTATAAACCCACTTACAGCCAATTGCATTCTTACCTTTAGGCAAAGGTACTAACTCCCATGTAGCATTTGCTTCCAAGGCATCCATTTCTTCATCCATGGCTTTCTCCCATTTTTCTTTTCCCATGGCTTGCTCAAAAGATGTGGGTTCTGGTTCCTGTATCACTTTGACCATATATGCATAGTGAATGGCTGTAAATCCATCATATTTCAGCCTATCCACAGGATACCTAGCTCTTGTAGACCTGCGCAAAGTAGGTTCACTCCCAGGTGCTCTCAAAACATCCCTGGTCTTCCTTACTCCAGGTGTAACAATAGAAGGAATACCCAACTCATCATCAATGCTCTGTTCTGAGCCATTGGATTCACCATCCACATAAGAGTGACCTGCATTCACATCAAACATGGGCTGATCAACCTTCTCTTTTCCTTTTCGTGATACCTGCATACCACTATCTGCATTGCTTTGAGAAGATTCTCCTGATCTCAATCTGCCTGTCCATGGCGAAGAATGTGAACCACTGCTAGAGGACGCTCCAGGTCCACTAATATTTTGTGACTGCTGCTGTGAATTCTGTGTAGCATTACCATTTTGTGCATCTACATCATCAATCACATTTACTGGTTTATACCAGCTACTCATCTCATCAAAAACAACATCTCTGCTCACTGTAAACTTACGAGTAGAGGGGTTATAGCATCTATACCCTTTTTGCTGCAGAGAGTAACCAATAAAGATGCACTTCTCAGCTTTTGGATCCAACTTGGATCTCAGCTCATCTGGCACATGTACATAGGCAATGCAACCAAAAATTTTCAAATGAGAAATATCTGGTTTCCTACCAGTATACCTCTCCTCTGGAGTCATTCCATGTATTGCTGCAGTGGGAGTCCTGTTCATTATGTAGACTGCTGTAGCAACTGCTTCAGCCCAATAAAAATCTGGCAGGTCTTTTTCATTAAGCATGGCACGAGATACCTCTCCAATATGCCTGTTTTTTCTTTCTGCAATTCCATTTTGCTGTGGGGTATGACTGCATGAATATTGCTGCTTTATGCCATGCTCCTGCAGGAACCTTGCAAACTCATTTGAGAGGTACTCTCCCCCTCCATCTGACCTTAGGCATTTTACTTGCAGGCCTGTTTCTTTTTCAACCATAGCTTTAAGAGTTTTGAAATGCCCAAAAACTTCACTTTTCTTTTTCATAAAATACACCCAAACTTTTCTGCTATAGTCATCAATAAAACTGACAAAATAATGACAGCCTCCAAGAGATGCAGCTTTAGTAGTCCACACATCAGAGTGGATTAATTCCAATGGCTTCTTACTCTCTTGAACATGTCTAGGAAATGGTTTCCTTGCCTGTTTTCCAAACTGACAGGCTTCACATACCTTATGCATTTCTGCAACCTTGAATTTTGGCAATCCTGCAACAATATTTTGGGCTTGCATTGATTTAAGTCGCTGTACATTAACATGACCAATGCGTTTATGCCAGATATCAATATCTGCAACTACACCGGTCCCATGTGCAAACATTGCTGCACTCAATTCAGACATGTCTGCATCCAATGTAAACATTCTGCCCTTCTTCTTTCCTTTTGCTATCAAGCGACCTTTATTTTTCATATCCTCAACAAAGCATCCATGAGGATTAAATCTGACCTGCAAGCCCTGTTCAACCATTTGACCAACAGAAACCAGATTCTTGGTGATATTCGGGACATGAAATACATCAGACAGGTATTTCTTTTTCCCATCCTGCATAGACAAGGGAATTTTTCCAATCTGCACAATAGGATGTGCAGTATCATCACCAGTCTCCACAAATCCTGGTTTTTCCATTTTCCTTGCATCCTCCATCCATTCTGCATGACCTGTCATGTGGTTTGATGCACCTGAGTCAACATACCATACATCATTGCTTTCTTCTGCACTTGTCATAGAATTGTTCATGTGCTGCACCATGAACAAATGCTCATTTCTGTCATCACCCTGTCTATTAGAAGATGCATAATTCCCTTGTTGCAGTTTTCCATTCATGATGTCATTCTGCTTTTTATAGCAGTCTTTAGCCATATGACCCATTTTACCACAATAGTAGCATTCAACATTACTGTTTGCATTTTGACCTCTTTGCCATCCACCACGACCTCTTTGGCTCCCCCTGCCTCTAGAGTTACCACGTCCTCCTCCATAGGACTGGTTTTCTTGAGTTTGCTGCATATTCTGATTTCTACCACGGCCTCCAAATCGGCCTCCTCTACCTCTGCCTCTACCTCTTCCAGCATTTGAGTAGAAGACAGCTTCTTTTGAAGTTCCTCCCGAAGAAGATGCACCACCATTTCTCTGCTCCTCAGAAATTAGAAGAGCAATCAACTCCTCAAAGTCAGGAAATCTTTCACGAACGGAAATGGATGTTCGAAACTGTGCATAATCCTTTCCTAGACCATTCAAGGTCACAGAAACTAAATCATCATCTTCCACTGGCGACCCAATGGAAGCAAGTGCATCTGCAATCTTCTTCACCTTCATGTGGTAGTCATTGATGCTCATATTTTCTCTTTGCACATTATGCAACTCTTGCTTGAGCTGCATTTTCCTGGCTTGAGTATTTGTACTATACATTTTTGACAAAGTATCCCATGCCTCCTTTGGCGTACTTGCATCCTGAATATGCACAATCATAGAGTCTGAAATACTGATAGACAGCCAGTACATAACTTTCCTGGCTCTCTCATGCCATGATTTGAATGCCTGCATTTGCTGTTGATTGGGAACATCAGGAAGAACTGGTTCTTCTTCATTTCCTGCAACAAATTCCCAATATCCTTTTCCCATAAGGAAATTCGTCATTCTAAACTTCCATGCTTGGAAGTTGTTCTTGTCAAGCTTTTCAGTGACAATCTGTGAAAGAGAATCAGATGCCATTACAGAAGACTGCAAAAAATTCTGTCACTGCAAAAACCACAGCTTCACCCTCACAAGGGAAAATCTGCAAAACTGGCGAAAGTGGTATTTGACCACACAGTCACTTCCTAGTGACGATTTTGCATAAACAGGAACCAATGATGATTCTGAAACTCCCAATGTCTGTGTGCACAAGCATACGATGCAATCTCTACAGTAACTTTTCACCGACCTGTAGAACAGTGGTCGCACAACATAAAATAGGGTCTTTTCCTGAGTGCGTGCAGAAAACTTCCGCCTTCAAAACAGGCCCCGAAATGGCCTCAAATCAAAAAAACAGGGTCGCCAAGAGCTAAAGCTCTTGCCCGCAGCATATACTGCCCTCTTGCTTCAGCGCGAAGGGCGTCTCAACCTGAGACAATGCACTCCTGCAATTTCCGGCTGTGCTACCTGTAGAGATCTGCTCCCAAAACAGAAAATGAAAGCAACACTGCTCCTCTTACCAAAACACCGCGAGCTTGGCTTGCTTTCTTGAGCTCCTTACCACGAACAAGGCTCTGATACCATGTCAAGATTGTGGGAGAGAAGGAAGGAGTCTCGCTTGAAGCTTTCTTGCTTGCACAATGGGGGAAGACACACAAGGGTGGAGGCTGAAAACAGTTTTCCTCTTCTTAGTTGTGTAAGCCAAAAGAACTCAAGTACAAAGAAATAGAAGAACCCTATATATGGGTCTCAAACCAAACTCAACTAACTAAGGTGGCATACTAACTGAGCCACGAACTAGAATAGATAAGGATAGCTATCATGTAGCTATTATTCATGGGCGGTGTACCAACCGCGTCTGCAACTGACAAGTCGGTGACATAAATGCACAACGGTCACCCTGGCGTATCACGAGTGGAGCTCGATATCTCAACACTCCTTATATAGGGATGCTATTACATAGTCCTTTCCCCTCTCCAATATGTTTTTTTTGTGGTCTAAAATGTTGTGCCTAAATATTTGTTGGCACAACTCTCTCATGTGTATCATCACCATCCTCTCCTCAGTATTCATGAGCATGGCATCAGTTTTCTCATCCGCTAAGTACCCATACCCTGGTGGGATGCACCTAAGATGTACCCTCTCATACCTACAACCATGATCCTCAACATAACCAAGAGACCCCTATCCTCTAGCGTACCTACATGGATGGTATCTCTCGGAGTAGCACCCATAGGTTGTCACTTTAGTCTTCACTTCAAGTCTTCAACAACTACTTCTTCTTTCAAGTATTTTGAGCTTGTATCCATCCCCTTCTAAGATTGGAAAACATCCCAAAGCTAAACATCCTTCGAACAAAATACTTAGAGAAGCATATAAAAGACAATATAAGGCATATAGAAGCTCAACATTACACTATGTAAGGTCAACATAAAGTATAAAAATCATATAGCTCATACTAAAACCAATCTAACCCATCAAAAGCCATCCGATTAGCTCTCATCATTCTTCAAACCAGTCATCTACTATCTCAAACTCTCAAACAGAAAGAAAATGGATCAAAACAAAGGCAAAAACAAACCTAGCAACAATACCAAAAAATGATCATATAAAACACATAAGCATATCACTAATCATTCAAAAACCATCATGAGCTAATCAAACATATATTCAACCAATCCAAAAACACTCAAAAAAATTTCAAAATCATAAAAAAAGAGTCTATCCATCATTTAGCACCAGAAAATAATTTATAAAAAGCCCAAAAAACAAATAAGTTTGGCCCTCAACACATCCCTATACTTAGACAAGAGCATCCTTGCAAACCTTAGAAAAAGATAATATAATACCCATAAAACTAATATATTTTGCAACTTATCTTCAATCAAATTTTCTCGAACATAACCACCATAGCAAATCCTATGATCCCTTCTAAAAGCTACCTCTATCAAACAATTTTGGCGAAATGAAATTACCTTGACCATTATCCAATCTTAACAAAAAATAAAAAATAAAAATATAACAAACTTGTAAAGGATGTAATAGGTTTATTCATCTTCCTTTCATCTAGATAGAATCATTTATCACAAGCAGGGACTAGCATCTTGATCCGCTCCATTATCAAACAACGATTAGTGCATACACAACTCACACACCACATACAAAAATCAGTCACTTGAATGGCACCTCCAAGCATACCATTAGAGTCCATCAAGCATACATCAAGAATCAATGAAGTGTATCTCACTTAAAATCTTGATGATTTCTAAATATGTTTATGGAGAGGGATTCATGAGCAAATGTCTTGGGAGGATTTTGGAAGAACTACAAACATCACATTCTCTCCACAAATATATGATATTTTCTCAAAAGACAAAGAGCATGGAAATACAATATGTCCAACTAATGGGGATCAATATCCACATTGGCATTATGGCACAACTTAGGTAATGGCTTGTTATTATTATGAGAATGACATTGCATGAATGCTAAGTACCAAGAAAAATGAGTAACCGATTTGACTAAAGATTCAGTAGATTGATAATATATTTTGACAAACTACAAGTTTGATAAGCTTATATGGGAGTCTTCCATTCCCTTGGAATTACATGCCAATTAATTTAGGGACCCATCAACAAATTTGTCTAACTCCATCCATTGTGTCTAGGTATTTGCAAGTCAAAATCAGAGTGGCTACCAAAACTAAGGTAGACTAGGAATAAAATATGTGGAATAGATTGAAATATGGATAAATAAGAATCAAATCTATGGTCCATCAATTGATAATAAATAAGTGAAGATAAGATATTGATGGACTTAAAATAGATCAACAATTGTAAGCTTCAAAGAAGGATGTGTCAAAAGGGAATTGTGTAGAAATATAGGCTGAAAGATCTTCTTGCAGTTGGTTATTATTTTGTAACTGTGCAAAGGCTTTTGATTATCAATGATTCAAGGCAACAGAATCTATCATTGGATGCCAAGAAACTTCATGATGATCGGCCACTTTGGATGAAAATCTCATCTATCCTTAACTCTATATGTTGGATATAAAGAAAAACTTGTAAAATAATAACCCCCATATACCAAGACAGATCCTCGTCCTCTAGAATCACAAGATCATCTCGAATATACATGTAAGATATAAGCATGCTACCAGGTATAACTAAGTATTCAAATACCATCCAACCACTACCACAAGGAGATCAAAGGACCAAGCACTACTCCATCCATCCTTAGGAGGATGCAAATCCATAATGGAAAACTTTATATAAAACACCACCTTTTGTTATTGTTAATGCATAAAAAAGGAGTGATCTAATGAGATATATTTCATAAATTACTCAAAATAGGTCCACAAAAGTTCCATTCTAGATTGTAACCTCTCCATCTTGGCTTGAAATAGCAAACATAGTATCACACTACATTGGAGAGAAACCAAGTCCATAGCTAAAAAAGAAGGCATTGATGAGGGTAAAGTAGGACTTGGCGGAACATGTGTTTGATGAGCCAACTGTTCTTTTAACTCCTTGATCTTGGTATTTTCACTATCAATTGTGGAGTTTTTTGTTGACTATGACTATACTATCTGGGCAACAATTAAATCTTTAAACTCCTAGTTTTCATTAGATATATGATCTCTTTCCTCAATGGCAGTAGATACTTGTCTTTACTTCAATTAATTGGGCTTGCAAAGAGAATATCTCCACTTTCTAGGCTTCTAACAATTTAGTCAATTATTCCATTTGTTTGAATAGATCGGAGAGGGTTTCTTTAGTGGAGGAAAGATTTGTAGTGGCCTTGTGTAACTCCTCCTTTGACTGCTACATCTCCTCATAAAGAGAAGAACATAATTGCTAAACATAGCCAATAACTAATATTTCTATGGAGCTTAGAACATCCTTACACAAAAAAGGAATGAAAACTCCTACTACAACATGATGTAGAGAAGGAGCTAATATTTCTATATTACCATCTCTATGTGTCAAAAATTAATTTATAGATATAAGACATGCAAGAGGAGCACTTCTTGATATAGTAGGGAAGGACTGACACTGCAAGAATTGGAACTGAAACAATTTCAGCCACACGCTTTAAGGGCTTTTATTGAATCAATAGAGGAGGAGGAAAATCATTATCTTTAGGGATGGGTTCATAATCTTCTCTATAGGAAGAGGAGGAACCAATGGAGGGTTATCAAGAGGTGGTGGAATTTCCCTAGCAGGGATAGAGTATATAAAAAAAGCATGCAAATACGACCCATAGGTAATATTAGTCATACTACCCCTAGTAATCTTGATAAAATGTTGATCCATTTTTATACAAAGGTATGAGCTCTAGTCAATGACCATGCCTTTGAGCACCATTCTAGAGACAATGAATAACTCCTTGGATAGGTAATTGGGTGGAGTCTTGGCAAGCACATAAACCTATCCTGAAGAAATTGACACAACAACTTCCAAAATGGATCAAAGATCATTACTACACCAAAACACCTAATGTAGTAAGTACTTTCTTAGGATCTAGGATGATATAGGTTTGTTTCTATAGCATCTTGAGAATGCCATCATTAGCTAAGAGCTAACGGGCTATTGAAAAAACCTCTTTATGGTATGAAAGAGATAAAGCCTTCCCTAAGCCTTTGGATGTCATCATAACAGTGGTGTCTCAAATAGAACTAGCCTACTTGCTATAAGAGGATAAAAACTCATCACACAGAGAATGATCATCTCTTGTATGAATGGCAATGAAAGAGCCACAAAATTGAAAAGACCAACCTTAATAATAATATTTTATTTCAACAATTGCGAAGTCTCTACAGACTAGAGAAGCATATTGGATGTGTTGAGGTACCATTCACACATACAACACAAACATAAAAAATTACCTACAAAATAGTATAATGAAAATAGATAAGAGATCGAGAAAGTATCACCTTACACACAAGACCATTGACCACCCCAACCAAACCACATCCTACAAAAATTTGACATGACCTACCCGCTCATGTGATTGAAAGCTTCGTGATATGTATACACATAAGCACTCGAGGTAGTAAAAAGAACAAAATTTACATACTTTAACCCTGACTACTACAACATGGTGACTATTAGAATACCAAAAACCAAACAAACCACAACACATGGATACAACTGGACCAATTGAACTGATTGTGCTGACAACCGACGATTAGTAGACTAGGTCATCCACACTCTCACATAGCACGTAGCACAATAGGAAAGAGCATAGTTAGTTTTAGCTTTTTGGAGCAAGCAAGAGCTCTGGTTGGAGACTTAGACATATCTAGAGGTAAAATGGCTAACTTAATAGGTTGTCACTTCTTTTCATTCAAATTTTAAGGGTTCCAGGCCAAGTTTAGAGACTCGAGAGTTAGAAGAAGGCAAAGTCTCAGTTACTTTTTTGCCTTAGCCCTCCTCTCTCTTCTCCTGCAAGTTGCCATGGCTACCATCCCCAAAAATCTCTAAGAACTTACTCCAGCGTGCCACAAACTATCATCTAGCATATTGGAACCCCTTCCTTTGCACTCTAAGCTTGAGATCAAGCAGTGGAGTGGGGGGTTGCTACCCCTTGAAGCCAGCAAGGAAATCCTCACAATTTTTGGTGCATTTTGCACTGGCTACCTGTACCCTCAAGTTACCTTCCTGTTGCTCACTACTACTCTTGGCTACCTTCTTAGGGAACTCCTTCAGTACTCTCTCATTTCCCCTCTTGGAATTCTTGGCCCTAGAACAAACCCTGGAAGATGGACAGTAACTGGATAGTTTGGGCACCCATGCACTCTTCACCTGGAGCTATTTCACCTATTAAAGCTCAGCCCAAGCCCTCCCACCTTTGAAATCTTAGACCCCAGGAGCTCCTTTAGACATTCTTGACCTTCCATCATTGAGGGTTAAGCTTGGGTACAAGCTCAGGATCCCCCATCATCAGTAGAGGCATTCAAATGCTTGAAGGCTTCATCCATTCAAGTGCTCTAGCCAATCGGGCTTGCTTGATGGAGAAATTGGCATCATGGTGAATTATGCTTTAACTACCTTCCCCAAAAACTAAAGAGGTATGTCAATCTGATCTTAATCTCTCATCTTAATCCACATACTGATATGAATTCCTTTTTTTGGAGCGATTAAGGTTGCATAGGTTTTATTAGTTCACTTCTTCATTGTATGCATGCGCCTATTGAAATCAATACCCCATTTGCCTCCCAATGCATCATGATTAATCCTAACTCAATTGCATTTACTGAAATTAACTCATTCTTGCTCTTGTGTGCTTTGAATTAATCCCAAGTGAGTAATAAGCCTTTGTAAATGAGTAAGTAGTAGCCAGTGAGTCATTGGACTATCAAGGTAATCCCTATCCATGTTCTTATTCATCCTTGCATCTCATGAAACAACCCAATGCTTCCTTTCCAATGCATCTCATGCTAATTATTAATAAAAATGTTTGCCATGTATACTTTAGTCGGGGAAAAAGGCCGATGCCAAGCAAGGTGGTAAGCCAAGGAGAGGTGACCCTCCCTTACCACTTAAGACCGTGAAGGGGTACACAACCTAGCTTGAGGGGAACTTTACCCACCTCTCAGTGATCTGAAGCCCGATACTTGTATGTAGGTACAAGTATTCTCCTATGGTCACCACCACTCCTGATGAAACAATTCCCTTTGGACACCCTTTCAGTGTTTATGATACACATATATGACACTTGAGGTGTATACAGTCAAAAGGGATGTATGGCATTAAGCTCCACTTATGTAGTGATGAGAGAGTATATGGACATGTAAATGTGCTTGGGATTGTGATTAGTATGCTCAAGATTTTGTTTATGATGTTGCTCAGGCCCCTCAATCTATGAGCCATTCATATAGTAGTGCACTTACACCAAGGGACAGGCAGTGTTTTTAGTCATAGTCAATCAAGACAGTTATAAAGATTCAATTACAGAAAATTTTGTATTACACATGGGAGTGAACCCTATAGCTTTGTCTCCTCTAGTTTGAATAAAAAAACCTTCCCAATCAGAGCTATGGTCTAAAAGTTATGGGCATTTTGTGCATTGAGGTCACTATGGACAAGGTGTAGATTGCTTCAAGATAGACATAGAAATCCAATTGCGGAAATTCTTGATCATTTTTTGTCACAAATATTAATAGCTCACTTCAAAGAGGGATTTTTCTCCTTCGATTTGAATAAAAAATCCCACCAATCAAAGTTTCCCACTAAAAGTTACATCCCATTTACTGACAGTGGGTCCTATGGACTGCATCTAGATGGCTAGCCCAGAAGGGAAAAAGTAAGGCCCATGAAGAGCTCCAAAGGGAGTTTAGGGACTCCATGATCTCCATGAATGATGAACCTAGCTCATTACAAGATTACCATGGTGATATGCATGAGGAAGTGCCCGATATATGGATCCCTATAATCTTCTCAACCATACTTTATGTCAGCACGAGCTTCATCACATGGAGAGACATAATGACATGGTCACCAAGCTCTTCCAAATGATGTCTAAATTTGATGAAGAAATTGAGAAAATGGCCCTCTCAAACTCTAGGACGACTCAGTGAACCCTTGAGCAACTCACCACTCTTATAGCTCAGCTAGCTACCACTTCATCCAACGAAAAGGCAAATGAATCCAAGTGCGAGTCTCAATCACTACAAGATATAGGCCTTATACCGACGTTTAAAGCGACGAAAATGCAAATAAAAAAATTTTCCCCCGTCATCACAAAAAGCGTTATTATTGGCGACACCATAGAACAGTCGGTATCACTGTCGCTATCAGCATCGGTATTGGCGTCGGTATCAGCGTCGCATTTACTGATAGCGACGGTTTGTGACATAAATAACGATGCCAATAATGACGCGAGCAGTAAAATTTGGGACGCTAATAGCGACGGTAATAGGGAAAAAAAATTTGTATAGCACTGTGTGCTTTATGAGAGCCATACAAAATAGTTTCTGCACTACTGTGTACAATGCGCTTGCAAACAAAAACAATGTATACTGAAATCATAAAACTAATACATGAAATAAATACATGATCGCATAACAAGCGATTGGTACAATCATGACAGAATATCATTAATACATAGAAAATGTCTACATAGGTTAGGTGACTCAAAAATAAAGGTGTGTGAGCTCCAGGGATCCAAGGGTGAGCTACATATCCTCGTCCCCCGAAAGCTCATCCCGTCGCAAAGGAGCATCGAACGGACTCTATAGAAAAAGAAACAACACATCAGTCCACCATACAATAATGCATTCAAATATCTCATGGTAACTACGGACAAGAAAGATGAGTGACTTACAAGGCCACTGTGTCTATACAATCGGTTGATCAATGCAGTGAAACCGTGCCTCTCTGCATATCGAGTCTCAAGGCCAATCAGATCACGATTTGTAATGGAGTGCTGCAAAGAAAACAAAATGCTAACTGTTAGAAACATGATTGTCAGTACAAAGAATATTTCAAAAAAATAAACAAGCAAAACAAAAGAAAAACTTACAAAGTCCTCCAAATATGTCATGTGGTCGCCACTCCCAAGATGATGGACCACTCCGGCCTCGAGTCGTGCCCTCGCTGCCTCGCGCTGCTGACTCCAACATCCTGGAGAATCTGTAGCCTCCTCCCTCAGTCGGCGCCAATCGTCTGCATCTAACCACTCGGGCTCTGCAGCCCCACTCCTGATTGCCTTGTGTGCGTCGGATCATCTATGTGACATGTATGCACCATGCAATCCATCATCTAGCCCGTAGAGAATCTATCTACTGAGGCTGGCACCGAAAACTCCTTGTGCAAGGATGCTACTATGTAGTCCTTGCTCCCCTCCAGTATGTTCTTCCAATGATCCAAGACGTTGTGCCGAAAAACATGTTGGCACAACTCTCTCATGCAAGCCATCACCCTCCTCCCCTCATCATTCATGATGATGGCTCCTGACCTACTATCGACTAGATATCCATAACCCCCTAGAGTCTGCCTAAGATAGGTCCTCTCCCATCTGCGTCCACGCTTCTGGGCATATCCAAGAGACCCTGTGCATCCAGTGTACCGACCGGGGTAATTTCTCTCGCAGTGGCACCCACAGGGATGCCACCTGCTGACGGCTGAGCAAAAGCTGGAGTAACTAGAGTAGACATCCCCACAGGTGTGACAAATCCCCTGAGGTGACACAGCTCTAGCTGAACGATGAGACGGAGATACCGCGTCCACGTCTCCACAGCATCCACCTGAGCTTGAGCCACGCTTCTTGGAAGGGCCATGAGAGCGAGGAGTCGCACCTGTATCCCGTGTCGACCGCGGGCTCACTGCCTCTGTATCTTTGCAGCATCCCCCTGATCCCGATGCACTCCCTCCCTCTGGCCCAAGTCGTGAGTGTCAAGCTCGTCTGCTCAAAGCCGCGGCATCCGATCGCACTGCAGCAGATCTAACAGAGCGCTCTAACGAAGACCAAGATAGCTCCTGGTCTGCCATCTCTCTGAATCTCGCGATCTGGTCTGGAGACATGCGTGCGAAGATATCCTGTAACTCCTCATCGCTCATCCCTCGACTCATCCTGAAAATTTCACCTGCACAGATAAAAAATGATATTAGAATAATTAATTTAAATCATACAAAGCACAGTAATATAAATCATTAAAAAAATCTCACTTAAAATGCATATCTTATGTACCCTTATAAGCGATTGGTCAACGAATTGAGTAAGTGGATGCTCCAAGTATGAAGTATCCTATGGTCCCATGTTAATCTCTTGACACAACTCCGTATACACTGGAAGGTCGATAGACATGTCACCACAAAAGAATGAGTCCACCTCATTCTCAAAGAATTCTTGGACTCCTGTATTTCCATCATTTTTAGCCGATGCTAGCTCCAAGCTTTCGATGGCCTCCACCCCTTGCAATATCGACCCCTCTATTTGCATATTATTTTCATCTATGCTCGGAACATCGCTTTGATCATATACTCTTGCACTTCGGGGAGTAGAAGGTATAACATACCACCATCGAGGTTGTCAGGGGTTTGGATAGAAGATTACCTGTTCACAAACACGTACAAGAGAGTTCAAACCATTGTGACATAAACCATGTCGTAATACAATTAGCAAGCAAATGAGTCTATGCACCTGTTCACAATGGGCCGGCAACACAAAGGTGTCGCACAAATCCATCCATTTTTTTTCGGAATCTATTTCTCAAGATGCAAATCCATCCAGCAAATCCATCCAGCAATCTCCACTTCATCTACAAGATGCACAAGAAGGTGGATTTGTATCGTGAGCATACTGGTGGGCAGGTATTTCTCAAAGAGATAGACCGTCTCCACTGCTCCCTGCCTTGCGGATTCAATAGAGGACGTCTTAATATCCTTCTATGAGATCCATTGCACCAAAGTCGACAACTTGTAAATGGCCCCGCATATTTCTGGAGTAAGACATCCTGCGATCGTGATCGGTAGTACAAATTGCCACAAATGAGAAAGCATTATGAATAATGGCTACATTCCAAATAGGAAAATGCCCATGCTAATTACAATCCATTCGTAGTACAAACCTGACATATCTTATGCTAGTCATGGGATTTTAGCCCTGATAATTGGTCGTCTTTAGAAAATGCGGACCTGAGAGAATGCATCATACCCGTCGGAGTGCGGATAGACTTGATTACTTGCTTCACAATGTGCTCTTCTTTAGTGGACAACACCCAAGGAGCACGAGGAAGCTGCACGCGACCATCAACACTTGACTGCGGCCAAAGCACCTCCATCTTACCTACCTCCTTCAAATCCATTTGTGCCCCTATAGTGTCTCTCTTTCCTGTGATGTGGTCCCATAACAAGCTGCCCACATTCTTGAAAATATGCATGGGATCCAACAAGTGGTTGACCTGTAAGTGGGTCCAATATGGCAACTTGTAGAAAACTTAGAACCATCGCATTCCATTTGAATGTGATTCTGAGTGGACCATTTTCAGCTCATACCAGCTTGCGGTATTCATAGGTATTGAAGGTCGTCCAAGGAAACCTTCCCTGAGTTCATGATCCTCTGGCAAGAAAGCAGTGTGTCCTTGATATACCATCTTCTTCATGGTTCGTGACCTTCAGGAGTCTAATTGTGGCCCGCACAATGGACATGCATGATAACCTAAGGTAACCAAACCTGTTCCAATACCACGACCTAGTGAATACTTGCTTGAATGAGATAAAATATAGATATTACCAGCGAGAATGGAGGCTTGCTTACCTGAGCACTCTCCGAATCCTGAAAAGTCATGCATCGTCCACATGAGAATGGCTCGAATATTGGCTAACCGCCGACCATCGCGCCTACTCATATCTTGCACGGTGACCCCCTCCTCCCACAAAATCTTAAGCTCATCGACTAATGGACGAAGATACACGTCCATATTTTTTACTTTGTAGTGGCCGGGGACGAGCAAGCTAAGGATGAGATGTCCTTTCTTCGTAGAAAGCCATGGAGGGATATTGTAGTTGACAAGGACTATAGGCCACACACTGTAAGAAGTTGAGCGCAAACCGAATGGGTTCACACCATCCATTGCAAGACCGAGCCGAATATTCCTTGGCTCTCGGGAAAAGCTTGGGAAGGTAGAGTTAATGTGGCTCCATGCGCGTGAATCCGCTGATATTCATTGAACTCCATCGGTGGACCTATTCTGCGCATGCCACGTTGTCAAGCTCTCCATGCCGGACGTAGAAACATGTGGTTTATGCGGGGGATAAGCAGAAAGTGTCTGAGAACTTTTTGAGGGATGGTTTGCCCTTGCAAGTCCTGTCGATACCTGTGAGCACCACACTTTGGACATGTCTCCATAGTCTCGTATTCTCCTCGAAACAGTATGCAATCATTGATACATGCATGGATGTTATTGTAGTCCATGCCAAGCTTCCGTAAAACATGTCGTGTATCATCACGAGACTCAAGCATGGTATTTGCAGGTGGTAATATATGATATTTCAATAACCTGAAAAAAATCATAAAACACCTTGAAAAAGCACAAATGTCTGTAATAATAGTGCCGAAAAAAAAATCAATGAAGCTTATGTACAAGGTACCTGAACAACTCGGTCACACTCGTATCGCTCCACCCGTATTTTGCTTGCACACTTAAGAGTGCAAGCAGTTTCTTCAACCGAGATACTTGGCACCCATCATATAATGGTATGGATGCATCCTCTCTAAGTGGATCAGAAGTCTCGACATCCATGGGAATCAATGCATCGATCATTGCCTCCATCTCAGGCTCCAAGATTGTAGGTAGATTTGGAAGGTTGCATGTCTCCTTTGGCATTGACGGTATAGATTGGCCTTGCGAGTGGTGGATTGGCTCCTACACCCATCCATCGCATGCCCACGTACTCTTCTAATTGGCCGCAAAGGGTGCACTCCCCCTTGGGACGAGACATCGCCTCCATGGATAGAAAATTTGCCAGCGAGACCCAATCTTATTGTATATGGTATTCAATTAGCTTGCGAGTACAATGCATGATTGATATTAACTTCAAATTACCGTTTGCTGAAAATCCACAATCGCCTGATCAATGATCTCAGATTGAAACTTGCCAAATCGTCGTACATGTTCTATAGACAATCATCATTTTCATCTAATTGCCAGCTTGTATTGAGAGCAAGGACATGGGACACGCTGATTAAGATACACCTCGCGATCTTGAACAACAGGACCTTCTTCATTTTCCATTTTATCTATGTTACAACAAACAATTTGTTTTTGTTATCATTCTTTTCTTTTCTTAGATTGTTATTCTCTCCTTCCATCTCTCTCTTTTTCTATGACCTAGCATATAGTATCATAGAACACTAGTATTTAGTACCTAGTACTCAGTACCTAGCACATAATATTTCGTTTTCTCTCTTCCTCTCCCTCTCTCATTTCCTCTCCCTCCCTCGCCCTCACCCTCTCTTTCTCTCTTTCCCTATTAGGTTTAATGATATTTCTCTTTTTCTCTCTCCTCTCTCTCTCATTTCCTTTTCTCTCTCCTCTCCCTCTCATTCCTCTCCCTCCCTCTCTCTTTTTCTCTCTCCTCTCTCTCTCATTCCTCTCCCTTCCTTGCCCTCTCTCATTCATTTTTCTCTCTCCTCTCCCTCTCTCATTTCCTCTTCCTCCCTCGCCCTCACCCTCTCTTTCTCTCTTTCCCTATTAGGTTTAATGGTTTTTCTCTCTCCTCTCTCTCTCTCTCACTCATTTTTTCTCTCTCCTCTCCCTCCCTCATTTTGTTTTCTCTCTTCCTCTCCCTCTCTCATTTCCTCTCCCTCCCTCACCCTCACCCTCTCTTTCTATCTCTCTTTCCCTATTAGGTTTAATGATTTTTCTCTCTTTTTCTCTCTCCTCTCTCACTCTTTTTTTCTCTCTCCTCTCCCTCTCTCATTTACCTTTCTCTCCCTCTCTCATTTCCTGTCCCTTCCTGACCCTGATCCTCTCTTTTTCTCTTTCTCTATTAGATTTAATAATTTTTTCTCTTTTTCTCTCCTCTCCCTCTTTCATTTTTTTCTCTCTCATCTCCCTATCTCATTTCCCTTTCTTTCTTTCTCTCCCTCTCTCATTTCCTCTCCCTCCCTCACCCTGACTCTCTCTTTCTCTATTTTTCCATTAGGTTTAATGATCTTTGTCTCTTTTTCTCTCTCCTCTCTCTCTCATTTCTTTTTCTCTCTCCTCTCCCTCTCTCATTTTCTTTTCTCTCTTCCTCTCCCTCTCTCATTTCCTCTCCCTCCCTCGCCCTCACCCACACCCTCTCTTTCTCTATTTGCCTATTATGTTTAACATCTTATCTCTTTTTCTCTCTCCTCTCATTCTCTCTTTTTTCTCTCTCCTCTCCCTCTCTCATTTCCTTTTTCTCTCTTCCTCTCCTTCTCTCATTTCTTCTCCCTCCCTCTCTCTCTCTCTCATTTCCCTATTATGTTTTCGTCTCTCCCCCCTCTCCCTCTCCCTCTCTCATTTTCTCTCTCTTCCTCCCCCTCCTTCCCTTATTTCCTCTCCCCCTCCCTCTCCCTCTCTTTAATTTCCCTCTCTTTCTCCCTCTCCCTCTCCCTCATTTCTTCTCCCTCTCTCATTACATACAAATTATACAAAAAATAAATAAATAAGAGAGAGAATACACTCTCCCTTCCTCTCGTTCTCTCATTTCATCCCCTCCCTCTTCCATTTCCTCCCTCTCCCTCTCCCTCTCGCTCCCTTTCCCTCTCCCTCTCTTTCTCTCTCTCTCCCTCCCTCCCCCTCCCCCTCCCCCTCCCTCTCCCTCTCTTTCTCTCTCATTTCCTCTCCCTCTCTCAATATATATACCTAAATCATACAAGCAAAAGTAAAAGAGAGAGAGAATGCACTCTCCCTTCCTCTCCCTCTCTTTCTCTTTCTCTTTCTCTCCCTCTCTTTCTCTTTCTCTCCCTCTCTCATTTCCTCCCCTCTCCCTCTCCCTCTCTTTCTCTTTCTCTCTCCCTCTCTCATTCCCTCTCTCTCTTTCTCCCTCTCACTCTCTTTAATTTCACTCTCTTTCTCCCTGTCCCTCTCCCTCATTTCTTCTCCCTCTCTCATTATATACAAATTATATAAAAAATAAATAAAAAAGAGAGAGAATACACTCACCCTCCCTCTCGTTCTCTCATTTATTCCCCCTCCCTCTTCCATTTCCTTCCTCTCTCTCTCCCTCCCTCTCCCTCTCCCTCTCCCTCTCCATCCCTCCCTCCCCCTCCCCCTCCCTCTCCCTCTCTTTCTCTCTCATTTCCTCTCCCTCTCTCAATATATATACAAAAATTATAAAAGCAAAAGGGAGAGGGAGAGAGAATGCACTCTCCCTCCCTCTCCCTCTCTCATTTCCTCCCTATCCCTATCCCTCTCCCTCTCTTTCTCTTTCTCTTTCTCTTTCTCTTTCTCTCCCTCTCCCATTTCATCCCCCCTCCCTCTCCCTGTCTTTCTCTTTCTCTTTCTCTCCCTCCCTCTCCCTCTCCCTCTCCCTCTCTTTCTCTCTCATTTCCTCTCCTAAACAAGCAAAAGAAGGAGAGAATGGACTCACCGATGAGATATGGCGAGGGTTTGTGTGGCGGCTCCTCTTCGCAATGAAGGCTCCTCCTCTCCTTCGCGAACGGCGGTGGCAGCGGCAAGCCTTCTTCCTCTCCCTCTCTCACCCTATGCAAGATGGTCGCTCTCTCTCTTGCTCTCCCTCTCAAAACGTTCGACGAAAATGCGTGAAATGAACCCTTCTTGAGTTTTGGCCTATTTTTTTCCCCTGTGGGGCGTCGCTATTTGCGATGCTATTTCGCAAATAGCGACACCGCTACCTGCGTCGCTACCCACCGTCGCTATAAGTTACAATCCTTGTAGTGAATGCCCTCCACCATTGGAGCCACTACATGGTCCACAAGGAATTCTTGGATCTAAGGTTATTTCCGCTTCTACCTATAAAGTTGGTGAATCATCTCATGCTCATGATGAGCCCCTGTTGAGCTCCCCCATCAACCATGTAGCCAACCCTCCAATGAGTCCCTCTTTCACCATTGGTGGAAGCTTCCCTACACTCCCTCAAAGCCCCATCATGGATAGTATGGTATTAATGGCCAACATGGCAACCATGGGTAGCATGTGATAAATGCACAACAGGGTATGTATGGGTAGTAGGGTATGTATGGCCATCATGGTATGTATGGACAGCAAGGGTTTTATGGGTAACATGGCCCTCATGATCTCTATGACAAGATTCTTTTCGCTAAATACAATGGGAAATCTCCCTCACCATTAGACTTGGAAGAATGGACATCCAAGTTAGAGTCCTACCTCAATATCTACCCCCATACGAATGATCAAAAAATTATATTTACCTCTCTCCACTTGGAAAGATTTTTCCACACATGGTGGCACTATATCAATCGAGAGAATAATCACTTTATTGATTGCGAAGACTTTAAAATGCATATGGTTTAAGTATTTGTATCCCCCATGGAAAAAGAGTGGTTGATCAACATAATCTCACTGTACGAGAGTACACAAATCAATTTATGAACTTAACCATGTATGTGGAGAGCATTATTGATTATGCCAAATTGCATAAGTATATTTATGGGTTGGAATCGAGCCTATTGATGGATGTCATGGCTCAAAATCCTACACACTATTTTATGCAATTGAATTGGCTGAAAGATATGCAAGGAAGTACCATAAGAATGAGAGTTTTCAACGAGGTTATAGATTTCCCCATACCCTATCAAGATCAGCCCCATATGAGGGTGGTTTTAGAGGTAATTCCACACCTAATAGCTCCAAAATATCCACTTACCCTCCCTTCCATGCTAAAAGAAAACATGGCACTTTTGGAATATCATTTGGCTCTAATGGTGAGAGTAAGTATGCTGAAAATAGACACTCCACTACATCATCCTCAAATGGCTCAAGTGGCCAATAGTTCATTTCCCCAGGTGTTGTGAAGGAACGGAAGGAAAAAGACCTATGTTTTAAATGTGGGGATAAGTACACTACTAACTATGCCTTCAAGTGTCCTTACAAGATAGCCAAGGTCATGGTTCATAGCATGTATGCAATGGAAGATTGACACAATGATGAGGATGACTTACCTGTTGACAATGACGAGCATGTTGAGGATGTGGATCATGAGTATTTCTATGACATGAAGGATAGGTTCTCCTTTGACGTGAGTGGTTGCCTATCCCATGTACTTGATTTGACATCCCACTTGACTACCACTTTCCTTTGCTCCATTTCTTTGGATGCTTGGATGGGTTCTAGGAGCCCCAGCACCCTGCACATTCAAGGCAGTATTCATGGAAATCATGTCTTTATCCTTGTTGATAGTGGTAGTACTCACAAATTTTTCAATAAATAGCCATGGACCAGTTGAAATACACCCCTATGGAGTTACAACAGCCCCTAAAAGTTAAAGTAGCAAATGGAGAGGAAGAAATCAGCACAGAGGTATAACCTATAATCCCCCTATTCCTGGTTGGAAATTATGTGGCATTGGTTTACCTAATTGCCTTAAATATGGGCCCCATTGATGTTGTCTTGGGTTGTGATTGGATGAAATAATTGGAAAAATTTGGTATGGACTTCTCTAAGCTCTACATGGAGTTTATGATGCATGGATAGCTCATCTTCTTAGAGGTAATTCAAGATAATTTTGATTTTCAACTCATTGTAGCAAAGAAACTCAAATGAGAGTTTAAGAAATGCTCACAGATTCTTGTCTTGCACTTGAAAATGGAAAATTCAGATCAACCCTCCAAAGTTTCTAAGGATTCAGTCTTGCAAGCCTTACTTGAGGAGTATGGTGGTTTATTTTAGATGTCTGCAACCCTTCCCCCTAAGAGGCAACTGGACCACCCACTTGAGTTAGAGCCCCATTCTAAGCCAATGAACAAGCCACCTTATAGACTCTCCAAGTGCGAACGTGAAGAGGTTGCAAAGCAAGTCAAGGAATTTCTTGAGATGGGTTTCATTGAACTGAGTTGTTCCCCTTATGCATCCTCTGTCCTATTAGTCAAAAAGAAAGATGATTCTTTTTGCATATGCATCGGCTAGAGAGACTTGAAAAAAATCATAGTGAAGAACTTCTATCCCATCCCACAGATTGATGACTTGCTTGATGAGTTGAAAGGGGCACGCTTTTTCACTAAGATTGATCTATGCTCTAGCTACCATGAGATCCATATGAGGGAGGGTGATGAGATCAAAATAGCTTTCAGAATTGATCATGGGCTTTATCATTTTCTAGTGATGCCTTTTGGGTTGACTAGCACCCTTGCCACATTTCAGAGCCTCATAAATAAGATTCTTCACCCCTTCATGTTCAAGTTTGTGCTTGTTTTCTTTAACGACATCCTCATTTACAACAAGTCACAAAAGGAGCACTTAGCACATGTTAGAAGGGTCTTTCATATATTAAGAGAGCATCGACTCTTTGCTAAGGAAAGTAAGTGTATCTTCATGCAGACATCTATGGAATACTTGGGACACATTGTTAGTAAAAATGGCATACAAGCTGATCCCAAGAAGGTGCAATGCATTAAGGACTAGCCCATTTCATCCACCACTACTTCATTATGTGGTTTCCTTGGTCTCTCCTCATTTTATAGACACTTCATTAAGCATTATGCCAATATTACATCACCTTTGATTGATTTTCTTTTGGGATGCCACTACTGATCATAGCTTCAAATAGTTGAAGGAAATGCTTACTTTAGCCCCCATCCTCATATGCCTTGATTTCTCCAAGATGTTTACCATTTAATGTGATGCTAGTGGAAGGGGTATTGGTGCGGTCTTGCTGCAAGAGCATGATGTGATTGCTTTTGAGAGCTGCAAGCTTGATGACAAGGAGATGCAAATGAATGTCTATGACCAGGACATGTTGGCTATCCTCCATGATATTAAGAAATGGCAACACTATTTGTATGGTAGCCGCTTTCAAGTGAAGAGTGATCATTAAGTACTCCAATACTTCATAACTCAGTCTACTTTAACTCCTAATCAAAGGAGATGGGTGGCAACATTGCAAAACTATGATTTTGATATTTCTCACACTCACGGCAAATATAATATTGTGGTTGATTCACTCTATTGGATTTGGGCATGCACTATATCCTTCATTTCAGAGTTGCATAGTGATTGGATTGAGGATATTCAAGAAGCTTATTTTTTGGATGAGGACTTCAGCCACATCTTCTTGAAATCATAGCATGGGGTAATGGCTAAAAACTCCCAATATCAGCTTAGGCATAGCGTTATTTGGTCCCATGGAAAGGTTGTTATCACCCACACTTCTCCTTTCACACAAAAGATCATGGAAGAGATGCATTCTTGTCCCATTGATGGTCACTTGGGTGTTCTCAAAACATATAATAGGATTGTGAAGAGCTTTCACTAGAAAGTCTTATGGAGGGATGTCAAGCATTTTGTAACTAAATGTACTCCATGCCAACAAAACAAGGATAGCTTGGTTAGGCTTGCTGGCCTCTTGCAAACCCTTCGTATTCCTGAAGGGAAATGAATACATATCACCATGGACTTCATCATGGCCTTGTTGTTACCAAGAAAGGATGGAATAATATATACATGGTAGGTGATCACCTCACCAAAGCTACCCACTTTATCCCCACTAAGATGCAATACATTGCCTCTCAGGTGGCCATTTAGTTTTTGGAGTATGTCTTCAAGTTGCATGGCTTGCCACAAGTCATAGTACACAATCAGGATGCTAAGTTTATGAGCAGTTTTCACATCTATGGACACTAAGCTTACTCCATCCACTAGATACCACCCCCATATAGATGGCTAGACTGAAAGAGTAAATAAATGGCTTGAGACGACATACTTACAACACTTTTGCTATGATGTACAACACAATTGGGATACATGGCTCCACTTGGTTGAGTTTGCCTATAATAACTCCACCCACTCTAGCATTGGGGTCTCCCATTTTGAGGCATTATAGGGGTGTAAGGTTTGCCTCCCTACAGTCTTATTCAATGATAAGATCAACCCTTAGAGCAATGCCGAGTTGGATCACATGTAGACCCTACTTCAACAATGCAAAGTGAATCTTCAAAAGGCACAAGCCCACATGAAATTCTATGATAATGAGAAAAGAAGGCATTTTAAATTCCAAGAAGGAGAGTTGGACCTCTTGATCCACTCTCAAAGAGGAAAACAGTAACAAGCTAGCCCACTATTTCTATGGCCCCTATCAGATCCTTAAGAGAGTTGGTGATCCGGCCTACCGATTAGAGGTTCCCCCTACCACCAAGATTCAGAATGTGTTTCATATCAACCACAGTTGAAGCCCTTCATTGGCACCTCTCAGTGGAATATGTGGAAGAACTTCCCCCTAGACTTGAGAGCGGAATTTTGGTGCCGAGAAGTGCTTAAAAATAGCTAAAAATTATGAATATCAAGGGAAAAATATTTAACGTCAAAGGCGGCGACTCGATCTAGGACGATTTTAACCGCCAAAGTGCTTTAAAGGCGCCCGAGCGACACTTGTTGATTTTTCATAAATTTTCAAACAACCGTGCATGTTAACAAGAGATAGTGGCCAATGCGGGATGCCAAGCCGGATGCCCAGGATTTTTCAGAGCTCAATTCCGAGTCCGGATGGGGAAATGGCCAAGAATTGGTCAAGATTTGAAAGGGTGGCCACAACATGGACCAAAGGGGGGGGTGCCCTTTGGGGGAATTTTGACCCCCCAACCAAAAGACATGCATTGCGAATCAAAAAAATGTGGGATGGAGAAGAAAGCGTGACCAACAAACGACGCCGATTTTTGCGCCATGGATGGAGAGAGGGCATCATGGCTGTTACACATACCCTGCCTAATTGATCATGGGGCTTGAATCCCCTCTGTCTGTGAACTCTATCGCCATGCTTCACTCCTCCATTGGTGGTCTCTATGAAGAATTCTGATTTCACTTTCTCTCTCTCCTCCCTCTCTCTCCCTAAAGGCAGATTCATGTGGTGAAGAGGAAGAAGAAAAATGGATGATGGATGCTTGCCCAATGAAGACCGGGTTGCTTCATGGTGTAAGAAGATTGAAGATTGCTGAATGTGGACTGTCATGAGCAGTAATGGTGGCTGGAAATCAGTCCCAAAATATGGTAAATAAAAACCCGCAACCCGCAAAAGAACGGTAATCTCATTTTTATGAAGGAAAATGGTGTTTTTATGCAATTTGCTTGATGCATTCTTGTTCCCATGAGATGATAATGTATTAGAATGTTGTTTTCAATGTCTTTCAACGGTTTATGCTCAGAAAATCAGAGAATCATAAGTGTTGTGGATGAAATTAGTAGTGAAAAACCCATAAATATACAAAATATGGGGAAATTGGGTGTTTTTGAGATATCAATGGAAAATATCATAAGACACATCAACTAAACTTATCTTTTTGCTGCAAATGAACCTAAGGGCTATAGCCCATAGCCCATTTTGAATTTTCAGTCATTAAATATTGGAAAAATACAAGAAAAATAGGAGAAATAAGGAAAAAATAGGGGAAACTGGATTTTGAGTGCCGAAAATTAAGGAAAAATAAGAACCATGTTTGTGGATGTATGGGAGGTTTGAAGTATGAGGTTTAGCCTCAGTTCAGCCTTACCTTTTTGTTTTAGTGAGTTTTATGGCTTTTTATGCAATAAAAATATGGAAAATGAACCCTAAACCTATGCAATATGCACAACCTAAACGGGTGAGGGGGTGGAGTGTATAAAAAGTGTGTAAATATTGAATGAAATGATAGAAAGCTTGCTGGTCTTTTATGCATACCATATAGATTGGACGATATTTAAAGATTAAGAACCTAGTAGCACGAGTGTTTCTCGGTGCTAGGTTCATGCAACACCGCATACGAGTGATAGAGAAATCCATTGAAAGAAATGTTTTCCACATATGCACCAATGCTGATTTTATTAATTGTTTAAGCACGTGGACATTCACAATTTTCATGAAGCATGAAAGTTAAAAAGTATCAGATAATACCTCATCGATGCATAACAATTGCTTTTTAGAGGAATATGACCAACGTTGAGTGAGTAAGGTTGTCCAAGCTGTAGGCTAGGCGTTGGGTCTAAGGGAAAGAAAGTGAGGAAGCATGGTATATCTCGTGGAAATACGCGAATCATAAAATAGAGAAGTTTGTGTTCGTATGTTATATATGTTTAGCGACGCATCGAGGGGCCAATCCCCAAGGTGTAGGAGAGTCACAGTGAGGTAGCGGCATTCAGCCATTGGAGGACCTCCTATGTTTGTGCTTCATGCTATTTGGCAATGTGCTGGGACTCCCTCTGAGGAGTGTTAATTGGGTTAGAGTTGGACTACAAGACGTGACACAAACACAAGATGTTTAGGAAGATGATGTATGTGTCATCCACGCTCCTGGCCGCGAGGCCGTGGGGTTGTTGAGTGCATGATAGAGGTCCGGCTAGTGCATGAGCCAGTGCCGGCCTATTTTAGGTCCCATCAGTGGTGCGTCTGCTGGGAGACACTTAGAAGTGGCGGTCCTCGAATCCTGGTTGTCTAGGGACTATTTAGTAGTTTATGCCAAAGGATACTGAGATTGATCCGGTATTCATTGATAAGCATCGTCTAGCAGAAATCCAAAAGAAAGAGAGAGACGAAAGAGCTAGGCGACGTGCTGAAATTCTTAGGAGGTATTCCCCTAAGCGTAGCAGTGATGAACCCTTACGAGGGAGTGGATCTAGTGGTCTTGGTGCCACAAGCAGTAAGTTAGGAGAAGGTGGAAGCCCTGGTGCTCCCCTTTCTTCCATAAGCCAGTCTACATCAAGTGCGGGAGGTGTAACCCCACCATCCCCTATTCCTAGTGCAAATCCAATTCTCGTCATGGCGTAGCCTATTGCAATTCCTGCAGGAACGACGAATTTTCCGGCTCTAGGTTACCCGCTCCCCATTTTTAATGGGCTAGTTGAGAAAGATGCGGAACTCCACATTAGGGAGTTTCAAAAGCTGATGTTTAACTGTCGCATCCAAGAAGAAGGACATTTAATTATGTTCTTCAACATGACTCTCAAAGGAAGAGCTGCCATATGGTATCATGGTTTAGAAGCCGGAACCATATTGAATATTGATGCATTTTATGGAGCTTTTCGAAGGGAGTTTGCCCCTGAAAGGGGTGGGCAATATTGGTTGTGTGTACTCAACGTGACCCGCCAAGAACCACACGAGGATATTCGTGCTTATGCGAAGAAAATAAAAGAGGTTTTCCGTAAGTTGGACACCTCTATTCCTATCCTCGCAGCTACCCAATTGCAATATCTCCTACATGGTTTGGACTTTAACATCCAATTGCAGTTGAGTAGTGTCCCTTTGGGGGATATAGATGCTGCCATTACAAGAGCACAAGAAGTGGAATCTTGACTACAAGCAGCCTATGCTTCTTGAGGCAATTCTGTGAGAAATGCGGGATCTAGAGCATGGCAAAACCGGAAGCTATGGGGGATGAAATGAGAAGTGTGGACTCATGATGGAAAGGACACTGTTTGTTACACAAGTGAATTAGGTTCCAAGATTGAGACTTGGACTCATAAACACAATCTTGTGTATGTGGACAATGACATTGACACTTTACTGAAATGAAAAAAGTACTATCATTTCATTAAGAAAGGAAGCAAGTACAATGCTTTATAGGAAAGTAGGAAACTGCAGTAGGCACCATTGTGCATATGGGATAAGTTAGCCTGCATATCCTTGACCCTGAAGCTCCATACAAAGTGGCTATTTAGTGAGTGTGATTGCTGAATCTCAACACCCCTCCTCAATCACAACTAGAAGGCACAAAGTGTGTAGAGGCTGTAATGAGAACCACCTGCAAAGTGTGGGCATACCATAAACATGGCAAAACACCAGAGGCTGTTGCAGAAAAGGCTAAGTGTGGGTACCATACACATGATGGACATCCAGAGGCTGTAACAGGGGCCTCACAAAGTGTACAGGGACTGTAATGCCAAGTTACATAAGGAGTTTACAAAGATTATGGCAGGAAGCATTAGGGCAAGGAAAATACAAGGCTATTAAAACAGTCTATCAGAATTATGAGAGTACAAGGACTGATGAGTCTTGTCCTTCCGATCCTGGTGGTCTTCATCTTCATCTTCTTCTTCCTTTGCTCCATTTTCTTCTTCTTCTTTGTCTGCGACTAGATAGGCCTTTTGGGATCTCTTTCTTGCATGGCAGAACTTCTCGGTGTGTCCGGTCCTTTTGCAGAAGTCACAGAAGAGCTGATCCTTCTTGCCTTTGTACCTGTTGCCAACATATAATGCATGCTCATCTCTAGAGGTACTTGGTTCGTCTTTAGTTTTTAGCTTCTTTTCTTCTTCTAACAGTGATGCCTGGATATCAACAAGTTCAGGATTTGGCATGTTGATTAAAGTTGTTGATACATTATTATATTCAGGAGGCAAACTCTTAAGTAGAACACCGATGCAAACATCTTCATCCATTTTAATGTTGATTCCTGCAAGTTGGGTTAGGAGTCCTTCCATGTAATTGAGATGTGTGGCAAGTGATGTGCTGGACTTCATTTCAAGCCTAAAGAACTCAATCAGGAGACCATACTTTGATGATTTAGATTGTGCACCGAACAGGATGTCAAGTCTTTTCCATGTATCCTGTGAGGTCTCACAGTTATCCACATGGTGGATATAACTGTCGTCTAGCTCCAGTTTGATAATGGCCTGGGCTCTATCATCATTCTTTTGCCAAGTAGTTGCAAGGTCCGCATCCCGAGGTTTCTTCTCTTTGCCATTTGTGATGGCCCAGAGACCCTTTTTCATCAAGATGAGCTTGATGCGGGTTTGCCAGGTGTGAAACCCGACTCCTTTGAATCGAGCATTTGGAAAGTCTTTTCCCATGTTGAGGTTGCAAGATCAGCAGCAAATCAACACCATAATTCTAAGATTTTATCAATAGAAGAGCAGAATGCAGTGTGTCAAGAGACACAATTAATGACAGTGTGAAAACACACTATATCAGTGTTGATGTTGAGCTTGATTTTTGATTCTTCTTGTTTGGGATCGTTCGGTCGTTCTTCAATCTTCTCAGGTCCTTCCCCTCCTTGATTTGATGCTGGGTCAATGGATTAGAGTGAGAGAGACTTGGGTTGTGTCAGGAGAAAGAAAAACTGAGAAAAAAAAAGCTTGAGAAATTTTGGCTATGGTGGAATTAGGGTTTCTGAGACAGGGGCCTGGTTTTTTCAACATTGCAGGAGCTATACTTGATCATTTTAAAAAAAATTTACATGCCTAGGAAGTTGACTTCATGGGCTATCAAAGCCCTATCATAATCGTCAAGATCGTGGACAGTATGCAGCACGCAGGGGGCACGAACAGATTCGGTGCAGTTTGGGGCAGCGACGTCGAATTTGTACAATGCCAAAGCTGTAGCTTGCCAATGTGGTTGTTTGTTGTGCCAGGATGAATTTCCTTGAGTAGAGGAACAACTCCCTAGAAGAAATCGTGGGCTGAAATGGCCTGGTTGAGGAGTTATTGAAGCTCTAAGTAAGGTAGGTCCTATGTGGCTATGGTAGACACAGAGCAGAGATTGAGGATTTTCACAATGCTGAGCTCCAGATGGTCCAATGTCCTGGATTGAAGTGATACAAGGAAGCTTTGTGAGTTGGGAAATACTTTTCCAGAAGGAAGCTCCAAGAGATTTGACATGTGGAGTGAGATATAAGCAGCTCAATCTGACAGGGTGGTGCTGGCTATGGCTGCCATGGAAGCTTTAGTGAGAGTAGAGTTGGGAGATGAAGTCATGAGCTGACATTGAGCTAGACTGAGGTTGAGAGGAATCAAGAGAGGCTAGAGAAGCAATGCCATGCCCAACTGGGCTCTGATACCATGTGAGAAATGCAGGATCTAGAGCATGGCAAAACCGGAAGCTATGGAGGATGAAATGAGAAGTGTGGACTCATGATGGAAAGGACACTGTTTGTTACACAAGTGAATTAGGTTCCAAGATTGAGACTTGGACTCATAAACACAATCTTGTGTATGTGGACAATGACATTGACACTTTACTGAAATGAAAAAAGTACTATCATTTCATTAAGAAAGGAAGCAAGTACAATGCTTTATAGGAAAGTAGGAAACTGCAGTAGGCACCATTGTGCATATGGGATAAGTTAGCCTGCATATCCTTGACCCTGAAGCGCCATACAAAGTGGCTGTTTAGTGAGTGTGATTGCTGAATCTCAACAAATTCGAATATGGGTCTAGCATTGGGAAACAATATGGCGACGGCCAATGGCAGTAGTGGCCAAGGAATAGCGATGGCTAATCCTAATGGGAGAGGGAACATGATGCAGAATGTGCCTTTATTACCGGCTCCGCCTAGCATGTCGATGCCTACGAGCAGTCAAATGGCTCCAAATGGTGGAGGCCAGGCGGTTAATTCTAATACCACGCCTGTGGCTCAACAACCAGTGCCTAATCAAATTGTTAGGCCGATGGAATGACAGGGTAATGATCAAGGCTATGAGTCGAGCGCTTCCAATGTTCTTGGCGAGGTTAAGGACATGATGAAGCATTATACCGACATGATTACGGAGCAGTATCGACAAATAGCCGTTGATGTCAACTTTCTTAAAAAACAACAAAATTTGATAGGAAGTAGATACCCAGATGAGGGTGCACCTTCGAGGTTTAGCTGCAAATGGTGTGGTGGGAAACATTATCCAAGAAATTGCCCAAATGTCAAGTGCAACATCTGTGGAAAATCCGGTCATTTAGCAGCCACTTGCTGGAGTAAGATTAGTTCCCTCCAGCGAGGTAGTCGGCAACCAGGGCCTGTCAATCATCGTGCGCAAGGAAATGATTCCTAGCGAGAAGACGGGCCTAAACAAATACTGCAATGACCAAAGACTACAGTAGAGGAGCTGCCTGGTGGTAATGGGGTTAGTTTGATTAAGGCTGTGCACGTTAATGACGCTGAAACCTCTAATCTGCGAGCTGTCCTTACAAGAGGTCAAAAGGGTAGAGAGGCCGACAAGGATAAGCCTGTCGAGACGGAAACCCTAAACAAGGTGACAAAGGAACACAAGTTTTGGATCCTGCGAGCTGTCCTTACAAGAGGTCGAAAGGGTAGAGAGGCCAACAAGGATAAGCCTGTCGAGACGGAAACCCTAAACAAGGTGACAAAGGAATGCAAGTTTTGGATCTTGCCATGGAAGGTTCGAGCATGCTGAGAAGCATTGCCCAAGGGTTGCAGCCTATGTCGATGGGATATTAGTAGATTATGCCATTGTCGACACGGGATCATCTGTTAACATTATGAGTTCGGAACTGATGGAAAGATTGGGTCTTGCGATCCAGAAAGATACCTCCACAATTCTCAGAATGGCAGATGATAGTTTGAGGCAGCCGGAAGGCTGCATTACTAAGGTCCATGTCACTATTGCAAATGTAGAATGCCTGTTGGACTTTAGAGTAATTCATTTTGTAGGGCGGCCAAGTTACCAAGTATTACTTGGATGACCTTGGATCTTGCAAGCGGACTGCCAAGTGGATATACCCGCCGGTCGGCTAATATTCGGTAGAGGTGCTCAGCGCATGGTGATTGATGCCTATCCTGAGTCCCCGCAGAGTGAGAGAGCTTCTCTATCTTCTACAGAATTGGAGACATTAGAAGATTTATCTGCCAGTGAGACATCATCGAGTGATGAGTCCAAAGAGGGATCCACCACGAAAGACATCTATCAGATCACTTTGAACGAGCCGATAGAGACCCAAGATCATATAAGAGATGCAGATGTTATCGAGCTAGACCTTGGCACGCCAAACGATTTGTGGCCAATTAAATTAGGTTCTATGCTCAGCTCAGCAGAAAGGGAGGACTATGTGTCCTTGATTCAAGAATTCCGCGACATCTTTGCCTGGAGTTATGATGAGCTGAGAGGCATCCCTCCCAGCCTGGACGTTCATACAATTCCGTTGAAGGAAGGAAGTCATCCTATGCGTCAAAAAGTAAGGCGCGTGCCTTTTTAACTTAGGGACGGGCTGTTTGAGGAGTTATAGAAGCTTCGAAAAGTGGGTTTGATTTTTCCTGTGCAACACACGGAATGGTGTTTGCCAGTTGTGATCAGAAAGAAGAATAATAATCAAATCCGATTATGTGTAGACTTTAGGGAGCTGAATAAGCAGACAGTTAAGGACTACTACCCGTTGCCATTTATAGACCAGATTTTGGATCAATTAGCGGGTAGGGAGATATATTCGTTTATGGATTGCTTTGCAGGATATAACCAGATGGCAATTGCAGAAGCGGACAAGTTGAAAACAACTTTTATTACTGTCTTTGGTACTTTTGCGTACCATGTGATGGCCTTTGGTTTATGCAATGCGCCTGGTTCATGGCAACGAACAGCAAATAAGACATTCGGTGACATATCCCTTGAAGAGTTGAAGGTGTATGTAACGTTCTAAAAAATCTTTTCTTCACGTGGACTACCTCTTCTAGGAAATAAGGATAATGATATAGCAATTTTTTCTTTCCTAAGGATAATCGGAAATTTTTTTTCTTCCTTATCCCCCCAGCCGACTGACGAGCTGGAGGGGGAGGGGAATAGTAACCAAGAAGAAGCTCCTCAGTGGAGCTCGTGGGTATGGCACGGCCATGCATGCCGCCACATCAAGAGGGAGGATCCCCCTCCCCTCCCCTATTTAAATCGAGGGGGACGAAGCTGAAGTACCACGGTCCACACGTTGTGAAAGGAGAGGGGGAGGCTGCCATATCCTACTGATCAGACGAGGGGAAAGGGGGGAGGAGTCTGAGATACCGCCGTACTTCACGACTTGAAGGAGACGAACGGAGAGAGAAGAAGGACTCTGGTGCTGCCATCACCGTGCTGAGGAGAGAGGAGGGAGAGTAGGGCACTTTAAGGAGGAGGCTAGCAAACAGGAGGAAGAAGGGCCGTGCTGTGGAGGCTGCTGTGCTGAGGAAGGGGAGAACGTCATCGTGCTGGTTAGGCCGCCGGCTGAAGATGCCACTTGCCTCTAGGAATTGCCGCTTGCCATGCCCAGTCCCCGCTCCACTACCAACCAACCCCGCCATAACACCATAATCCCCCCGTCAGTCGCCATAATCCTTCCTGAACATACCTTTCCTTCCACGTGGTAAGTAGAAGCTTCCTAGAAGCTTCTTGGAAGCTTCCAAAGGGCTTAATAAGGCCCTTTTCACCTTTTCTTTTTTCTCTCGGGCTTAAAAATTTCCCCACAAAACCCCCTGAGGCCCCTTTCACCCCCCTATGTAAAAACCCCCTTTCCATGGGTATTAGAACCCCCCCCTTGCCAGGTTTTAAAAAACCCTTAAGTCCCCTTTCACCCTCATGCTAAAACCCATTTTCTTTCACCCCCCCCTGTGATTTAACCTTTAAGCCCTTTCTTACGGGCTTCAAAAACCATTTCACCCCTTCTTGTGCCTTACGAAACCCTTTTTTTTTTACTCCCCCCGTGTTTAAAGCATTATATACCCCTTCCCATAGTTGGAACCCAACCCCCGTGTTTTTTTTAAATTTTCCTTTAGCCCTTCCTCATTGGCCTCGGAATCATTTCCCCCCTACGTGTGTAAACCCTCATAAGCCCCTTTTCTCCTAAATTGCCTAAGGGTCCTTAGACCCTTACTTATAACCTTTACGGTTATTATTTTCCTTAGAACTCTCCTGCACCTTGTGTCTTTTCCACACCTTTTTATTCCCGTTCGTGTGAGCTTACAAAGGCCATTAAGCCTTCCCCATGGCTTCAATGGGTCTTAGTTGTAAAAGATTCTAAAACACCCTTTCAAATTCCCCAATTCAAGGAGGGAGCCTTTCAAAAAACTACTTTTGACGAACGGTGCAAGGGAGAGACGGTGGAATTCTAAGGAGGAGTTGTAAAGCTGCTTCCACGTTCAAAAAACTACAATTGCAACGCCTCCTTAGAAAGTCCAAGGCGTAGCTGCGGGAGGGTCATCTCCTGGTATCCATGTGGATATCTCACCCCAAAACCAAGTTTTTCTTCTTGGCTTTAATTCGGTTTTAAGTCAATCATGCAAAGAGAAATTGTTAGGGATAGGATATATTTGTTCGAGTTATTTGTAATGAAGGAGTTTAGCTTATTTGAATGAATGATAATGTATGGAACTTAGTTTCCTTCGAATTGCATCAAGCATTATAAATTACGAGCAAGATTATCCATTTACTATAGTAGTATATTTTAGTTAAATCCTAAAGATATAGAAATTATATCTTGCAACATTAGTCTTATTCCTTTAGCAACAAATCATTGTAAATGATTAAATTCATGAAAGGTTTCTTCCGTTGCTCAAATTACTAGGAAGTTATCATTGCTAATTACACATCGTAGCAAGGGAAATGTTTGTTATTTGGCATGAGTTCATCTGCAAGGAAAAAGGAAGTTTAAATTGAACTGTATTGACTGAAAAGTAAATTGTCACAAGGTTAGCAAAACTGTGACAAGATGATTAATATTACCTTCCAAAAGTTATCCAAATATAGAAATATTCATACCCTAAGCACTTGACTACTTTCCTTATTGTAGGGTCAAAAAAATTCGTAAAGATAAAGAACTAGGGCTGTCCCCGAGATCCTTAAAAAAGAAACCCTAGGCCCGACATACGTCAGCTTAAAGGATCTAAAACAGATTATTCCATCGCGGGACTTGCGCAGCAAGTACGAAATCATTTAGTCTTGTGATTGATTCACAAGGAGAAAGGGTAAAAACCCTCAATAAGGATGGCAGATCCCTATGCAAGTTATCTTGCAAAAGGACGTATTTTTGGATATCCTTCTAAATAAGGAAAGTTGTAAACCGGAAACTAGCATATCTAAGGAACTTTAGGGTTGACCAAGTTGGGTTAATAAGGTACGCCCTACACCGGAATCTAAAGGATCTTGCCAATTTACAAGACACCTTGGGAACGAGTGCTGATACACTCAAAAGGAAAGAACACTTTCTTAGCAGTTTGCCAAACAACACGGTTGATTAATAGAAATGTTTTTGCTTGCTAGAGATTTTAGGTCTCTATTTGAATTATGAATTACAAATTAAATGAGTACCTATACTTCAGGTTAAAGGCCTGAAGGAAGAGGCAGTTTTAGTTACCCCCGACTACCTGCCTAACCCTAACCAAGGAGGTTTTTCACTGCGCCGGGAACGTGGACCGAACCCACCGCGAGAGGTCTCTCCATTGAGCTCTACTTGGAGTAGGAGGACGCTTGGGTGCCAGGGGGGGCTCTGGCCGTAAATCCCTCGCCTTCCGGGTCCTGCACAAGAGGCTAACATGACTCGGGATTGGATCTCGAGGCTCGCATACTAGTCTACGGGCAGAAGCTTGGAATAGTGATCACTATGGATTATTGGATAGCCTTCGGGCAGATTATGGACAAGCCTACGGGCGGAATTCCTTGTATTTCAAAGATAAAATGATGAAATGTTAAAAAAAAGAACTTGCTTGATATTGTTTTTCTATTTCACGTGATAAGATTACGTGAAGGAACCAGTGCTTAAATAGGATTAATTAAAGAAACTGATTGTTATATGTCAAATTAATGTGTTAGATAATTACACAACTAAAACAAACCGAGGAAAGTGCGGAGGATGGGCCATGGGTCCGTCCTACGGTTGGGTGGTCCCGGTTAGCTGGGAACTTTTCTCAAAAATCTCAAAGAACATCGGGATGATCATCATCATCAAAACGAATAATGAGAACGATGACCTAGAGTTACGTCTTACCCGATTTACGCTGTTTTAGGGGAACAGAATGGGACTATGCCTTGTGGCAGAGAGGTTGAGCTTTGCATCCCTCTCGTTTCCCATTCTCCTTGAACCAAGTGTAGTGTGAATCCGCTTTGGACCTGGCGTTTCTGCGTAAAGTAGTTCACTCGGATTTGACGCTAGTTGCTGTTAGCTAATGACCAATCAGGAAAACCCTAATTCCAGTCGATTCTAAGTGGGAACGGCCAGGATACTTCCGCTACGTGGCAGACGCGGGAAGAACTAGATCGCAAAACCCATAACATTCCATGGGAGTGCCGGGCGGAGTTTTCTAGACATCCTTTCCGATGGACTGCTAAGGTGTCCTGGATGATACTAGTGGACACGTTACAGTTGGTATCAGAGCCGACCAACAACGGAATTGTTTTTATGAGATCTCAATAAAATGAAGTAAAGAAATTGTTGCTGTCCAAACATTTTCTCATCTTCAATGCTATCTTGCAGAATTATGAAGCGTGGAACAAGTTTTTGGTATTTCGGGTCATGTTTATGACTGCAATGCATTCTCCCCTTTATAGACAAAGAATTGGGATGATGAACATCTTGGAGCAGATTTATAATCCATCACCTCTTTACATAGAATGAAGATGGACGGGGTCTTTGAGAATCTACTATATAGCCGCCCACCGGTTTGCTTATCTACAGACGAACCTAAAGAGGATCAAGTGGTTGGAAGACTTGAAAGTCGTGAAGCTGTTCATTTTTGTGGAAGCTCACGTAAATTCGACTTTACATATTCAAGGTCAGAGGGTTGAAATGAACTCATATGTATATGAGGAAGTAACCCGTGTAATCCCAGCCGACAGGATTAAAGTGTTGGGCCGCCATGAGAAGTATGGATTCCAACGGAAAGGGTATCCTGAACTTCCAATGAACTATCAATTCCTAAAGATCCATGACCCAAAACCCTACTATTACACAGTTCCTGTAGACAAATGCAATACAACGTTGTTCTCCCCAAACTAAATGTAATGATTGGATTATCATCACACGAAACGTTGTATAAGGCTATGCCCATGTAAATACAAATAAAGACTTCTTTTTATCAATATCTGGCTATGCATAAGAGTTGTTAAAAAGTTAAGTAGCTACATTGTTTACGAGATAGCTGAACTAAAAATGAAAGATAAGCTAGCGTCAATTATCATATAATAACGTTAAGAAAACTTTTATCCAGGCACAACCCCAGGTACAAGTTCCAAATTCGCCTCCTACATCAAGTACTGTTGTGACCTAGGAGAAGAAGTTCCTCCTTAAGCAGATAAAGCCACCCGAGTTTGACGGGAGAGGCAGATTCGTCCAGGCTGATGCTGAAATTTGGATTGAATCCATGGAGGATTACTTTGAAGTAGCTGGTACTGCACCTACCAATCAGGCCATGCTCGCCAAGTTAAAACTCACCGGCGAAGCCAGACTTTGGTGGAAGCAATGGTGCAGGGATCAAGGGATTTCAGAGGGGTCCGCTACCTAGGAGAAGTTGAAGAAAGCCTTGCAGGGAAGATATTTACCACCTGCATATCGTACGCAGAAAATGAATGAGTTCTACGAGCTAAAACAGCTAGGACTCACTCTTGATGCATACTACTCTAAATTCATCTCACTTTTAAAGTATGCGCCACAGATGGACATGACGCAGCAGGTCTCCAAATTTTGTGCGGGCTTAAATCCACCCGTAAATACCTGTCTCGAATCTATGCGTCCATCAGATCTTTAGGATGCACTCATTCGAGCGGCGCCTATAATTCAGGAGGTGCAAGCTAGACCAAGGGGTAAAAAAACTTGGTCCTGTAGTGACCCGAACAGAGGAGCATTCAGACCTCAAATAAAGAGAGTTCAAGGTCACAATCAGGGACAAAGGAAGAAAGCAAGGACAAATAACGTCAACAACTTTGTTCCTACTCAAAGTAATGGCCGAAACCTCCGTTGTTTCCACTGCAACGAACCTGGTCACTTCAAGAGGCAATGTCCCAAGCTCAGCGGAGGACATTGTCAAACGCCTTTCCAAGGTGCAGGCCGTGGTCAAGGAGCCATTACCCGTGGAAGAGGAAGAACCGCTTGCATTGCCAATAGGCAAAGATGCGAAGAAGAAGAAGAGGAAGATCCGACTATGGAAGCTAAATTCGAAAAAGCGGCAGTCCATGCCGCTTTACACAAGAAAGGGCCGAATCACTAGTTTTCCATGATTCAGACACCGTCAAACTATCAAGGTAAAGGTTTTAAAACCTTGATTGATTGTGGCAGTACACATTCCTTTATCTCACCAGCATGTGCAAAAATTTTAGGAATAACCACAGTAGAAGCACCTACCCTACTTGTGGAGTTGGCAAACGGTCGTGAGGTAACTTGTACCAAGCAAACTGCTAAGGTGGAATTATTTCTGGGAGGAAAGAAGACTTCAGTCAAATTCAGAGTCATGAATTTAGGTATCCATGAGTGTCTACTCGGGATGGATTGGCTTAAGCCCAACGATGCCCACATCCACTGTGGAAAGGGTCAAGTTTCCTTTCGAAACTCTGAAAGGGAATTTGTCACAACTCAAGGTGAGGCAGGAGTGCCAAGAATCCAATTAGCCAAAGTATCTCGGATCATAAAAGGAGTCAGAAAAGGATTACCCGTTTACCTTATCAAACTCAACAAGTTAGATCAAAAGCAAGAGTCTCATGAAGGACCTTCTTGGCTAAAGGAATACGCTGACGTATTCCCTGAGGAATTGATTGAACTTCCGCCTCAAAGAGAAGTAGATCATGAGATTAGGCTAATGCCTGGAGCTGCACCAATTGCAAAGAGACCTTATAGAATGTCCATACCGGTAGCAATTGAGTTGAAGGAACAACTCAAGCAACTGTTAGATTAGGGTTACATCCGGCCTAGCAACTCACCATGGGGAGCTCCAGTACTATTCCAGAAAAAGAAAGATGGGACACTTCGACTATGTATTGATTACCGAGGGTTGAATCAATCAACAGTCAAGAACAAGTATCCTATTCCTAGAATAGATGAGCTTCTTGATCGTCTTCAAGGTGCAAAGATCTTCTCCAAGATTGATCTCAAGTCAGGTTACTATCAGATAAGGATCAAGGAAGAAGATATTCCAAAGACGGCCTTCAATACAAGATATGGGCACTTTGAGTTCCTGGTTATGTCATTCATGCTTACAAATGCACATGCCACCTTCTATAGATTAATGCAAGATATCTTTAGACCATATCTTGATGATTTCGTGCTTGTCTTCTTCGATGACACTTTAGTTTATTCTAAACAGGAAGAAGATCATGAACCTCAACTTCGGATTGTCCTTGAGACAATGAGGTCTCATAAGCTGTATGCAAAAATGAAGAAGTGTGCATTCTTCAAGAGTCAGATTGAATATCTGGGACTCATAGTATCATCAGAACGAATATCAGTAGACCCAGCCAAGGTCAGAGATGTGCTTGAATGGCCAATACTAGTATCCGTCAAAGAGATACGTAGCTTTCTTGGATTGACATGATGGTATAGGGTCTTCATAAAAAACTATGCTTTGATTGCAGCACCTCTTACAGACTTACTAAAGAAGCAGACTTCCATTACATGGTCAACTTCCAAAAAAAATAGCTTCGACAAATTGAAGCAAAGTTTGGTATCAGCACCTATTCTAAAACTTCTTGACCTCAATAAGGAGTTCGAGGTAGTAACTAATGCTAGCATTCTGGCCTTGGGGTGTGTACTTATGCAGGAAGGTCATCCAGTAGCATACTCTTCAAGGAAATTGAAGAGTCATGAAAAGAATTATGCCACGCATGATCTGGAATTACTAGCTGTCATCCATGCTCTAAAGCTTTGGAGACACTACCTGTTGGGTAATAAGTTTACTCTAGTAACAGATCATAAGAGTCTCAAATGGATTTTTACCCAGAACGAGCTCAACATGAGACAACGTCGGTGGATTGAAGTATTGGAGGAATATGATTTTGAAATCAAGTACCGATCAGGGAAGGAGAATGTAGTTGTCGATGCACTCAGTCGCAAGGCATTCCTAAATTCCCTAATCTTGCAGAATCCATCAATGGCCAGATCTTTGGCTACAAAAGTATCTATGCCAAACAACCCTATACTTGAACTAGCTAGAGAGGAAGCATGCCATGATTTGGCCTACCAAACAATGATAAAGGAAATATCTACCAAGGAGCAGAATCAGAAGTTGCAAGCTAAGTATCAGGAATATTCCATTAATAATGGACTTGTCTACTACGGAACAAGGCTGTGTATACTAGCAAGCCAGTCACTTAAGCAGAAGATATTATGGGAAGCTCATGATTCTCCTTTCGCAGGACATCCTGGCTATGCTAAGACTCTTAACGCAGTTAGGAAGAGCTATCATTGGGAGAGGCTTAAAGGTGACGTTCTCAAGTATGTCACTGAGTGTTTGTCTTGCCAACGTATCAAAGCCGAACATGTCATGATGCCAGGGAAACTGCAACCGCTTGACATTCCCCAAATGAAATGGGAATTCATCAGTATGGATTTTGTTGTGGGCTTACCCCAAGTCCAAGGAGGATACAATTCCATTATGGTTGTGGTTGACATGCTTACCAAGGTTGCACACCTGATTCCAGTAAAGACAAACTATAAAGCCTCCGACATTGCAAGATTGTTTATCAAGGAGATATTCAAGCTACATGGGTTACCTAGAAGAATCATTAGTGATCGAGATTCTCTCTTCACATCACACTTCTGGAGAGCTATCTTTGAAGCTATTGGGACTCAACTCTGTTTTAGCACCGCCTACCATCCCCAAACGGATGGCCAAACGGAGCGAGTAAATCGAATAATTGAGGATATGCTTAGGGCATACTGCTGTCCAGAGCCAAAGAGGTGGATTCAATACTTGCCATTAGTTGAATTTGCCTACAATGCTTCTTACCAGCAGAGCATTCTGATGACTCCTTTCCAGGCATTGTATGGTCATGATTGTCAAAGTCCCCTAAACTTTTCTGATCCAACCCTAAGAGTTGAAGCGTCAAGACAAATGTTGGAAGACATGGATGATCAAATAAAGTCAATAAGACAAGACATACAAGCGTCCAAGGATAGACAAAAGGCATACGCAAATTTGAAACGTCAAGAAAGAGTCTTCGTAGAAGGAGACATGGTCTTCATTCGTGTACGCCCTAAAAAGAGTTCTCTATCCCTAGGAGAATGCAAGAAGCTAAGTCCAAGGTATTGTGGGCCGTATAAAATCCTCAAATGCCTAGGACCCAATGCCTATAGATTGCAACTCCTTGAGAACCTAAAGGTTCACAATGTATTCCATATCAGCCTATTGAAAAAATATGTACCCAACCCTAATCATGTACTTGATGATCAACAAATTGTAATGCCTAGTCAAGGAGTCCTTGAACTAAGGCCTGATGGGATCTTAGATGTTAGGGAGAGACAATTAAGGTCCAGAACCCTAAGAGAATGCCTCGTTAAGTGGAAAGATTATCCCAAAGAGGATGCCACTTGGATAGATGAAGGCACTCTCAACCATCAGTATCCCCAGTTTATCTCGAGATGAGGACATCTCGATTCCTCTAAGAGGGAGAGAATGTAACATTCTAAAAAAATATTTTCTTCGCGTGGACTACCTCTTGTAGGAAATAAGGATAATGATATAGCAATTTTTTCTTTCCTAAGGATAATGGGAAATTTCTTTTCTTCCTTATCCCCGCAGCCGACTGACGAGCTGGAGGGGGAGGGGAATAGTAACCAAGAAGAAGCTCCTCAGTGGAGCTCGCGGGTATGGCATGGCCATGCATGCCGCCACGTCAAGAGGGAGGATCCCCCTCCCCTCCCCTATTTAAATCGAGGGGGACGAAGCTGAAGTACCACGGTCCACACGTTGTGAAAGGAGAGGGGGAGGATGCCATATCCTACTGATTAGACGAGGGGAAAGGGGGGAGGAGTCTGAGATACCGCCATACTTCACGACTTAAAGGAGACGAACGGAGAGAGAAGAAGGACTCTGGTGCTGCCATCGCCATGCTGAGGAGAGAGGAGGGAGTGTAGGGCACTTTAAGGAGGAGGCTGCCGAACAGGAGGAAGAAGGGCCGTGCTATGGAGGCTGCTGCGCTGAGGAAGGGGAGAACGTCATCGCGCTAGTTAGGCCGCCGACTGAAGATGCCACTTGCCTTTGGGAATTTCCGCTTGCCATGCCCAGTCCCCACTCCACTACCAACCACCCCCACCATAACACCATAATCCCCCCCGTCAGTCGCCATAATCCTTCCTAAACTTACCTTTCCTTCCACATGGTAAGTAGAAGCTTCCTAGAAGCTTCTTGGAAGCTTCCAAAGGGCTTAATAAGCCCATTTTCACCTTTTCTTTTTTCTCCCGGGCTTAAAATTTTTCCCACAAAACCCCCTAAGCCCCCTTTCACCCCTCATGTAAAAACCCCCTTTCCATGGGTATTAGAACCCCCCCTATCGGGTTTTAAAAAACCCTTAAGTCCCCTTTCACCCTCATGCTAAAACCCATTTTCTTTCACCCCCCCTGTGATTTAACCTTTAAGCCCTTTCTTACGGGCTTCAAAAACCCTTTCACCCCCTTCTTGTGCCTTACGAAACCCTTTTTTTTACTCCCCCCGTGTTTAAAGCATTATATACCCCTTCCAATAGTTGGAACCCAACCCTCGTGTTTTTTTTAAATTTTCCTTTAGCCCTTCCTCATTGGCCTCGGAATCATTTCCCCCCTACCTGTGTAAACCCTCATAAGCCCCTTTTCTCCTAAATTGCCTAAGGGTCCTTAGACCCTTACTTATAACCTTTACGGTTATTATTTTCCTTAGAACTCTCCTGCACCTTGTGTCTTTTCCACACCTTTTTATTCCCATTCGTGCGAGCTTACAAAGGCCATTAAGCCTTCCCCATGGCTTCAATGGGTCTTAGTTGTAAAAGATTCTAAAACACCCTTTCAAATTCCCCAATTCAAGGAGGGAGCCTTTCAAAAAACTACTTTTGACGAACGGTGCAAGGGAGAGACGGTGGAATTCTAAGGAGGAGTTGTAAAGCTGCTTCCACGTTCAAAAAACTACAATTGCAACGCCTCCTTAGAAAGTCCAAGGCGTAGCCGCGGGAGGGTCATCTCCTGGTATCCATGTGGATATCTCACCCCAAAACCAGGTTTTTCTTCTTGGCTTTAATTCGGTTTTAAGTCGATCATGCAAAGAGAAATTGTTAGGGATAGGATATATTTGTTCGAGTTATTTGTAATGAAGGAGTTTAGCTTTAGCTTATTTGAATGAATGATAATGTATAGAACTTAGTTTCCTTCGAATTGCATCAAGCATTATAAATTACGAGCAAGATTATCCATTTACTATAGTAGTATATTTTAGTTAAATCCTAAAGATATAGAAATATCCAAACTAATCTAAACATAGAAATATTCATACCCTAAGCACTTGACTACTTTCCTTATTGTAGGGTCAAAAAAATTCGTAAAGATAAAGAACTAGGGCTGTCCCCGAGATCCTTAAAAAAGAAACACTAGGCCCGACATACGTCAGCTTAAAGGATCTAGAACAGATTATTCCATCGCAGGACTTGCGCAGCAAGTACGAAATCATTTAGTCTTGTGATTGATTCACAAGGAGAAAGGGTAAAAACCCTCAATAAGGATGGCAGATCCCTACGCAAGTTATCTTGCAAAAGGACGTATTTTTGGATATCCTTCTAAATAAGGAAAATTGTAAACCGGAAACTAGCATATCTAAGGAACTTTAGGGTTGACCAAGTTGGGTTAATAAGGTACACCCTACACCGGAATCTAAAGGATCTTGCCAATTTACAAGACACCTTGGGAACGAGTGCTGATACACTCAAAAGGAAAGAACACTTCCTTAGCAGTTTGCCAAACAACACGGTTGATTAATAGAAATGTTTTTGCTTGTTAGAGATTTTAGGTCTCTATTTGAATTATGAATTACAAATTAAATGAGTACCTATACTTCAGGTTAAAGGCCTGAAGGAAGAGGCAGTTTTAGTTACCCCCGACTACCTGCCTAGCCCTAACCAAGGGGGTTGTTCACCGCGCCGGGAACGTGGACCGAACCCGCCATGAGAGGTCTCTCCGTTGAGCTCTACTTGGAGTAGGAGGATGCTTGGGTGCCAGGGGGGCTCTGGCCGTAAATCCCTCGCCTTCCGGGTCCTGCACAAGAGGCTAATGTGACTCGGGATTGGATCTCGAGGCCCACATACTAGTCTATGGGCAGAAGCTTGAAATAGTGATCACTATGGATTACTGGATAGCGTTCGGGCGGATTATGGACAAGCCTACGGACGGAACTCCTTGTATTTCAAAGATAAAATGATGAAATGTTAAAAAAAAGAACTTGCTTGATATTATTTTTCTATGTCACGTGATAAGATTACGTGAAAGAACCAGTGCTTAAACAGGATTAATTAAAGAAGTTGATTGTTATATGTCAAATTAATGTGTTAGATAATTACACAACTAAAACAAACCGAGGAAAGTGCAGAGGATGGGCCATGGGTCCGTCCTACGGTTGGGTGGTCCCGGTTAGCCGGGAACTTTTCTCAAAAATCTCGAAGAACAGCGGGATGATCATCATCATCAAAACGAATAACAAGAATGATGACCTAGAGTTACGTCTTACCCAATTTACGCTATTTTAGGGGAACGGAATGGGACTATGCCTTATGGTGTTGAGATATCGAGCTCCACTCGTGATATGCCAGGGTGACCGTTGTGTATTTATGTCACCGACGTGTCAGTTGCAGACGCGGTTGGTACACCGCCCATGAATAATAGCTACATGATAGCTATCCTTATCTACTCTAGTTCGTGGCTCAGTTAGTATGCCACCTTAGTTAGTTGAGTTTGGTTTGAGACCCATATATAGGGTTCTTCTATTTCTTTGTATTAGAGTTCTTTTGGCTTACACAACTAAGAAGAGGAAAACTGTTTTCAGCCTCCACCCTTGTGTGTCTTCCCCCATTGTGCAAGCAAGAAAGCTTCAAGCGAGACTCCTTCCTTCTCTCCCACAATCTTGACATGGTATCAGAGCCTTGTTCGTGGTAAGGAGCTCAAGAAAGCAAGCCAAGCTCGCGGTGTTCTGGTAAGAGGAGCAGTATTGCTTTCATTTTCTGTTTTGGGAGCAGATCTCTGCAGGTAGCACAGCCAGAAAGTGCAGGAGTGCATTGTCTCAGGTTGAGACGCCCTTCGCGGTGAAGCAAGAGGGCAGTATATGTAGCGGGAGAGAGCTTTAGCGGGAGAGACCCTGTTTTTTTTATTTGAGGCCATTTCGAGGCCTGTTTTGGAGGCGGAAGTTTTCTGCACGCACTCAGGAAAAGGCTCAGTTTTATGCTGTTCAGCCAGTGTTCTACAGGTCGGTGAAAAGTTACTGTAGAAATTGCATCGTATGCTTGTGCGCAGAGACATTGGGAGTTTCAGAATCATCCTTGGTTCCTGTTTATGCAAAATCGTCACTAGGAAGTGACTGTGTGGTCAAATACCACTTTCGCCAGTTTTGTAGATTTGCCCTTATGAGGGTGAAGCTGAGTTTTTGCAGTGACAGAAATTTTCACAGTATTCTATAATGGCGTCTGATTCTCTTTCACAGATTGTAACTGAAAAGCTTGACAAGAACAACTTCCAAGCATGGAAGTTTAGAATGACGAATTTCCTTATGGGAAAAGGATATTGGGAATTTGTTGCAGGAAATGAAGAAGAACCAGTTCTTCCTGATGTTCCCAATCAACAGCAAATGCAGGCATTTAAAACATGGCATGAGAGAGCCAGGAAAGTTATGTACTGGCTGTCTATCAGCATTTCAGACTCTATGATTGTGCATATTCAGGATGCAAGTACGCCAAAGGAGGCATGGGATACTTTGTCAAAAATGTATAGCACAAATACGCAAGCCAGGAAAATGCAGCTCAAGCAAGAGTTGCATAATGTGCAAAGAGAAAATATGAGCATCAACGACTACCACATGAAGGTGAAGAAGATTGCAGATGCACTTGCTTCCATTGGGTCACCAGTGGAAGATGATGATTTAGTTTCTGTGACCTTAAATGGTCTAGAAAAGGATTATGCACAGTTTCGGACATCCATTTCAGTTCGTGAAAGATTTCCTGACTTTGAGGAGTTGATTGCTCTTCTAATTTCTGAGGAACAGAGAAATGGTGGTGCATCTTCTTCAGGAGGAACTTCAAAAGAAGCGTTCTTCTACTCAAATGCTGGAAGAGGTAGAGGCAGAGGTAGAGGAGGCCGATTTGGAGGCCGTGGCAGAAATCAGAATATGCAGCAAACTCAAGAAAACCAGTCCTATGGAGGAGGACGTGGTAACTCTAGAGGCAGGGGGAGCCAAAGAGGTCGTGGTGGATGGCAAAGAGGTCAAAATGCAAACAGTAATGTTGAATGCTACTACTGTGGTAAAATGGGTCATATGGCTAAAGACTGCTATAAAAAGCAGAATGACATCATGAATGGAAAACTGCAACAAGGGAATTATGCATCTTCTAACAGACAGGGTGATGACAGAAATGAACATTTGTTCATGGTGCAGCACATGAACAATTCTGTGACAAGTGCAGAAGAAAGCAATGATGTATGGTATGTTGACTCAGGTGCATCAAACCACATGACAGGTCATGCAGAATGGATGGAGGATGCAAGGAAAATGGAAAAACCAGGATTTGTGGAGACTGGTGATGATACTGCACATCCTATTGTGCAGATTGGAAAAATTCCCTTGTCTATGCAGGATGGGAAAAAGAAATACCTGTCCGATGTATTTCATGTCCCGAATATCACCAAGAATCTGGTTTTAGTTGGTCAAATGGTTGAACAGGGCTTGCAGGTCAGATTTAATCCTCATGGATGCTTTGTTGAGGATATGAAAAATAAAGGTCGCTTGATAGCAAAAGGAAATAAGAAGGGCAGAATGTTTACATTGGATGCAGACATGTCTGAATTGAGTGCAGCAATGTTTGCACATGGGACCGGTGTAGTTGCAGACATTGATATCTGGCATAAACGCATTGGTCATGTTAATGTACAGCAACTTAAATCAATGCAGGCCCAAAATATTGTTGCAGGATTGCCCAAATTCAAGGTTGCAGAAATGCATAAGGTATGTGAAGCCTGTCAGTTTGGAAAACAGGCAAGGAAACCATTTCCTAGACATGTTCAAGAGAGTGAGAAGCCATTGGAATTAATCCACTCTGATGTGTGGACAACTAAAGCTGCATCTCTTGGAGGCTGTCATTATTTTGTCAGTTTTATTGATGACTATAGCAGAAAAGTTTGGGTGTATTTTATGAAAAAGAAAAGTGAAGTTTTTGGGCTTTTCAAAACTCTTAAAGCTATGGTTGAAAAAGAAACAGGCTTGCAGATAAAATGCCTAAGGTCAGATGGAGGGGGAGAGTACCTCTCAAATGAGTTTGCAAGGTTCCTGCAGGAGCATGGCATAAAGCAGCAATATTCATGCAGTTATACCCCACAACAAAATGGAATTGCAGAAAGGAAAAACAGGCATATTGGAGAGGTATCTCGTGTCATGCTCAATGAAAAAGACTTGCCAGATTTTTATTGGGCTGAAGCAGTTGCTACAGCAGTCTACATAATGAACAGGACTCCCACTGCAGCACATGGAATGACTCCAGAGGAGAGGTATACTGGTAGGAAACCAGATATTTCTCATTTGAAATTTTTTGGTTGCATTGCCTATGTACATGTGCCAGATGAGTTGAGATCCAAGTTGGATCCAAAAGCTGAGAAGTGCATCTTTATTGGTTACTCTCTGCAGCAAAAAGGGTATAGATGCTATAACCCTTCTACTCGTAAGTTTACAGTGAGCAGAGATGTTGTTTTTGATGAGATGAGTAGCTGGTATAAACCAGTAAATGTGATTGATGATGTAGATGCACAAAATGGTAATGCTGCACAAAATTCACAGCAGCAGTCACAAAATATTAGTGGACCTGGAGCGTCCTCTAGTAGTGGTTCACATTCTTCACCATGGACAGGCAGATTGAGATCAGGAGAATCTTCTCAAAGTAATGCAGATAGTGGTATGCAGGTATCACGAAAAGGAAAAGAGAAGGTTGATCAGTCCATGTTTGATGTGAATGCAGGTCACTCTTATGTGGATGGTGAATCCAGTGGCTCAGAACAGAGCATTGATGATGAGTTGGGTATTCCTTCTATTGTTACACCTGGAGTAAGGAAGACCAGGGATGTTTTGAGAGCACCTGGGAGTGAACCTACTTTGCGCAGGTCTACGAGAGCTAGGTATCCTGTGGATAGGCTGAAATATGATGGATTTACAGCCATTCACTATGCATATATGGTTAAAGTGATACAGGAACCAGAACCCACTTCTTTTGAGCAAGCCATGGGAAAAGAAAAATGGGAGAAATCCATGGATGAAGAAATGGATGCCTTGGAAGCAAATGCTACATGGGAATTGGTACCTTTGCCTAAAGGTAAAAATGCAATTGGCTGTAAGTGGGTTTATAAGGTGAAGCACAATGCAGATGGTTCTGTGAACAGATACAAGGCAAGATTAGTAGTCAAGGGGTATGCACAAACATATGGCATTGACTATGAAGAAACATTCAGTCCGGTTGCAAGGATGGCAACCGTAAGAGCAGTCATTGCTATGGCTGCATCAAAGGGATGGTCTTTACATCAGATGGATGTAAAGAATGCCTTCTTGCATGGTGATTTGCAAGAAGAGGTCTATATGGAGCAGCCACTAGGTTATGTGCATGATGTTCATCCTGAGTTTGTTTGCAGGTTGAAGAAAGCCTTGTATGGCTTGAAGCAAGCACCTAGAGCATGGTCTGACAAGATAGGACAGTATCTTGTCACTATTGGCTTTCAGATTTCCAAGGCAGATTTCTCACTTTATGTGAGAAAAACAGAGAAAGGTATTATGCTACTTGTCATTTATGTTGATGATTTGATTATGACAGGTGACAGTGATGAAGATATCCTTCATGTGAAAATGCTATTGAAGCAGAAGTTTGAGATGAAGGATTTGGGAGAGCTGCGTTATTTCTTGGGCATTGAGGTGATTAGATCACCAAGTGGGATACAGCTCTTGCAGGGGCAGTATGGATTGGACATGATGTCCAAATATGGGATGACAGGCTGTAAGCCTGTTTCAGTTCCTTTGGAGCAGAATGTGAAGCTGAGCGCAGATGCAGGTGAGCTTCTGGAAGACCCTACTATGTACAGACGCATAGTAGGAAGCTTGATTTATATGACTATTACCAGGCCAGATTTGAGCTATGCTGTTGGATTGGTAAGTCAATTTATGCAGGCTCCAAGGAAACCGCATTTGGATGCGGCTAGACGCATACTAAGGTATGTGAAGTCCACATTGCAGTATGGACTATTTTATGAGACTGGGGTTCAGATATAGTTGCATGGATACACTGATGCTGATTGGGCTGGTAGTATTTCTGATAGACGATCTACCAGCGGATATGTGTTCTCTTTTGGGAGTGCTGCAGTCACTTGGAGCAGCAAGAAACAGCCTACAGTTGCCTTATCGAGCACATAGGCTGAGTACAGGGGTGCAGCAATGGCTGCATGTGAGGTAGCTTGGTTGCATAAGCTACTTTATGATATCCATCAGTCTACAGATGGGCCAGTTGTCATTTATTGTGACAACATGAGCAGTATACACTTGGCAAATAACCCAGTCTATCATGCTAGAACAAAGCACATTGAGGTGCATTATCACTATGTGCGAGAGAGGGTTTTACTAGGTCTTATTGATCTAGTTTATGTCAGCACAGAGGATCAGGTAGCTGACATATTCACGAAGGCATTGGGCGCAGAGAAGCTGCGGAAGTTCAGAGACCTGCTTGGTGTGCAGGGATTGGGATTGAGCTCGAGGGGAAGTGTTGAGATATCGAGCTCCACTCGTGATACGCCAGGGTGACCGTTGTGTATTTATGTCACCGACGTGTCAGTTGCAGACGCGGTTGGCACACCGCCCATGAATAATAGCTACATGATAGCTATCCTTATCTACTCTAGTTCGTGGCTCAGTTAGTATGCCACCTTAGTTAGTTGAGTTTGGTTTGAGACCCATATATAGGGTTCTTCTATTTCTTTGTATTAGAGTTCTTTTGGCTTACACAACTAAGAAGAGGAAAACTGTTTTCAGCCTCCATCCTTGTGTGTCTTCCCCCATTGTGCAAGCAAGAAAGCTTCAAGCGAGACTCCTTCCTTCTCTCCCACAATCTTGACATATGGCAGAGAGGTTGAGCTTTGCACCCCTCTCGTTTCCCATTCTCCTTGAACCAAGTGCAGCATGAATCCGCTTCGGACCTGGCGTTTCTGTGTAAAGTAGTTCGCTCGGATCTGACTCTAGTTGCTGTTAGCTAATGACCAATCAGGAAAACCCTAATTCTGATCGATCCTAAGTGGGAACGGCCAGGATACTTCCGCTACGTGGCAGACGTGGAAAGACCTAGATCGCAAAACCCGTAACATTCCATGGGAGTGCCGGGCGGAGTTTTCTAGACATCCTTTCCGATGGACTGCTAAGACGTTTCCTGGATGATATTAGTGGACACGTTATAGTGTTTATTGATGACTTAGGGGCCGCCACCGTGAGAGAAAGACAGTTGATCATTTTAAGAAAATGCTTTGAGCCCTGCAGACAATTTTGCATCGGCCTAAACCCACGAAAGTGTGTTTTTGGAGTACCTTATGGGCTGTTGCTGGGCCATGTGGTCAGTTCGGTAGGTATTATGACAGATACCGAGAAGGTCAAAGTCATAGTTGCCATGGGTCCGCCACGCACTCGGAAAGAAGTTCATAGCTTTCTGTTTTCGGTTGGTTATTACCGTAGATTTATAAACGCCTTGGCAGAAAGAACGTTGCCGCTTATAAATCTATTGTCCTTTAGCTGTTTGTTTGTATGGAGCGACCCTTGTAAGGTAGCTTTCGAGGATGTGAAGCAAGAGCTAGTAAAAGCACTTGTTTTAAAAGCACCTAAAAGAGGTGAGGTCATCCGGTGCATTGCACCTACACCGAGATCCTATCCGAATTCTCTCTTAGGAACGATTCGTCCTTCCCGAATGCAGCGTACAACTCCCTGTCGTATTGCGCTCTCCAAGTGTGCCTGGAGTCTCCCCTCCCTCTTCCCTTGTTAGTAACAAGTTCTGTTGGTGTTCTATATATTTTCAGCAGCCACCATGCATAGTATTAGCTGCTGTTTAGCCCAAATTTGGGAAGAGAAGTGGTATCATCCGATAGCCTTTGCTAGTCGGAAATTGGGCATTTTAGAGATCAATTATACCTACATGGAGAAGTTGTGTCTGGCGATGGTCTTTGGGACCAAGAAATTCAGGCATTATATTCTCTATGAGAAATTCGTGCTTTATACGAAGGCGAAGGGGCTTCGATTATTGATGAATAAGCTGTAGCCGCCTGATCGTCTAGTGAAGTGGTTAATCACTTTGTAGGAGTTTGATTATGAAATCAGGAGTAAGCCACCAAGGTTGCAAGGCATCGTGGAATGTCTTGTGGACTTTGGGGAGCTGAAAGAATCTGTGGCTGAAGGTAGTGACATGGAGTTGTTATTTAAAATAGATACGGCGTCTATTCCCTCCTGGTATGCTGCAATAACGCATTATTTATCGACGGGAGAGGCTCGATCTAAATTATCTTAAGCTGAGAGAATGAAAATTAAGCAGCAAGCGTTAAAGTTTGCCTTGATCGTAGGTACACTATATCGGCAAGGGGTTGATGACATCTATCGCCGATGTGTGATGCCTGACGAGGTGCCATTCATTTTGGAAGAGTGCCATGATTCCGCTTGCGGAGGCCATTTTGCTGGACGGCTTACAGCACAAAAGGCTTTAAGAGCAGGTTACTGGTGGCCTGCCATCTTCCAAGATGCATTTGCGTATATTAAGAGATGCGATATTTATCAACGACATGATAGTCCTAGTAGCACGAGGGTTTCTCGGTGCTAGGTTCATGCAACGCCGCATACGAGTGATAGAGAAATCCATTGAAAGAAATGTTTTCCACATGTGCACTAATGCCGATTTTATTAATTGTTTGAGCACGTGGACATTCACAATTTGCATGAAGCATGAAAGTTAAAAAGTATCAGATAATACCTCCTGGATGCATAGCAATTGCTTTTTAGAGGAATATGACCAACATTGAGTGAGTAAGGTTGTCCAAGCTGTAGGCTAGGCGTTGGGTCTAAGGGAAAGAAAGTGAGGAAGCATGGTATATCTCCTGGAAATACGCGGATCATAAAAGAGAGAAGTTTGTGTTCGTATGTTATATATGTTTAGCGATGCATCGAGGGGCCAATCCCCAAGGTATAGGAGAGTCGCAGTGAGGTAGCAGTCAGCCGTTGGAGGACCTCCTATTTTTATGCTTCGTGCTATTTGGCAATGTGATGGGACTCCCTCTGAGGAGTGTTAATTGGGTTAGAGTTGGACTACAAGACGTGATACAAATGCAAGATGTTTAGGAAGATGATGTATGTGTCATCCACGCTCCTGGCCACAAGGCCGTGGGGTTGTTGAGTGCATGATAGAGGTCCGGCTAGTGCATGAGCCAGTGCCGGCCCGTTTTAGGTCCCATCAAGACTAAGAAGGTATCATTCAATATATCCCTAAGGTAATCATTAGGCAATGAGATAAGAACTTAAGATCTTGATCCATCAAGGAGTACCTCATCAAATGGCAAGGCCTACCCTTGGAAGAAGCCTCCTGGCACCCATCCACTATTGTCAATGAGTTTTCTGACCTCCCAAATGCCCAATAGTAGCCAATTAGGCCCCTTTTGACCACACCATACCTGCAGACTACACACTATTTTAAAATAGTTTTGTACTTGTAAAAATCTCAACAATGTGTTTTCTACATGGGCTGAAAGTACATGTCATAAGCTCCATTTTGACATGTGGCATGCTCCATTTGGAGCAGCCTATCAAAAGTTATGACAATTTTACCTCAACAAGCCTATCATGGATAGCATGTTGTCCCTAGTCTTTACCCACCTATTTTCATTGTAATGTGGCTCAAAGTAGTACTCTACACCCCACTCCTTAAGCCTATCTATCACTCCCCTCTATTTATCTTTGTTTTTTGGGGCAAAAACTTTCAGGGTGGGGATGGATTGTAACAAGCATGATACATAGGAACTAGGGTTTAGACACCCAGTCACACTGACCAAGGTATATAAGGTGTAAGTCTCCCAGTTTAAGGCAAGAAATCATTATCAAGAATATACTCTTCACCTTCATGGCTTCCTCCTCCCTCCTCCCCTCTTTTTTTTCTTTTTCTCTCCTCTTCTAGTCTTTATTTCTCTTCTTCCTTCTCTCATTCTCTCTCCTAAGCTCATTCTCCTCTATCCCTTTGAGCTTCATTCATTACAATCATTGTCTCTCATCAATGGATCAAAGTCAACCGCAAGAGATAATGTGGCTTGGCACAACATGATCCAATCATGGCAAGAACTATGGAGTACCCAGGGAGGTAGAATTATTGATAAAGGCCACTAGTTTGTCATTGACTGTTGAAATGATATATCAATCTCTCACCTCGTGGCTCACATCACTCAAAGAGGAGTTAAAACACCCATAGCTTACAACTAAATTAGAAATTGACAAGAGAGAGAGGCTCAAAGGGAGTATACTAGCATGCACAATTGATAGTGCATTAGTGTGTCCCAAACCATTTGGCATAGATGTAAGAAGAAATGCTAGGGAGCCTTGTAGTACAATTCACAAAACAAAATGACATGTTATGTGATAGTGACAAAAGCCTGACCCATGTGTAGAGGGAAACAAGAATGTACATGATCGCCAGTGTCATATAGCATCCCTCAATCCTCACCTCTTAGTTGATTAAGGGAAAGGCTATTCACACTCTACCCCTCCCCCCCTTTATCTCACACTCTATTGATGGATACATGAGGGTAACCCAAATCCTAAAACCCATTGATATAATCCTCACTGCTACTTGTGCAAGGTTGTATGACGTGTGAAATTAATAATGCAACAATGTATCCCAATCTATACTAGCATACAGTGCAAGGGGAAGGCCAAGGAGCCTTATAGTGTTGAGCAAAGAACAAATCATGCTTTGTATATTGAGAGGCCCAATCTATGCGTACAATTCTCCATTCTATATAGCTAACCTATCATTAGAATTGAAGGAAAACAATTGGTCACTCATCTCATACTCTATTGATAGATACAAAGGGAAACCATATTGATATCCCCATTTGGTTAGGATGACTGCCCACATCACTTAGGGGTTGAATAATGATCACCTTCTTGGGTTTTTTGATTATGATGAATAGTATTTGTTAATGAAGTGTGTATCAAGGGAGGTAGCTAATAGATCAGGAACTTGGTTTGAATGTAGTAGCTTTCATCGACTAGAGGAGTGAGACACTCTATAGAGTGATAGGACACAACATAACCAAGGAGGTAGCTTCAAAATTGGATTCTCAAGATTTTGATTAAGGAATCAACTAGTCTAGACTACGGGGTATCTAGCTTCTTGCCCACCAAGGGTGTTTACCACATTTTCTTATGTAGCGAGGCCTATTATTATAGGGAATTGATTCCTTTTCTCCCTTAATAGTTTTTAGTTTCCTACTCTTGAGGATATTTCCACCTTTTCTCAAGAAACATGTCGGCATGATAAGGACCGAAATCCTTTTCTCCCATGGCATATATATATATATATTATCTTTTTTTCTTTCAATGGTTGGAGGATCATTTGTCACATCCATTCACAGATGAGAAGGTAAAGCAGGGGTAGGAGGTAGAATTGAGGGAATAAAAATATGAGACCACCTCAATAGATTCCAAATAATGGCTATTAGTAACAACATGAGAAGCATCAGTGAGTGACATCCTAAGAGAAGATGGATATGATTGGTTGTGATTGTGAGGATTCCAAGGGAGGGAAGTACTTATTCAGGCGATAGCCATTTTGAGCTGGCAATCCCAACACATGCAAACATTGATGATGGACCGCCTGCTTAGATGGTTTTGCACATCTACACTTAGCACATCAATGGTCATTATGATCCTCACATGGCCATTGACTTATCACTTATTATATTTAGTTTGTTGCACCCACCTACAACTGGCATAGTTATAATGCCAATCAATTAGTATAGTCAGTTATGCACTGTTTGACTTAGTATGTCACTTTTCTTTATGTTGTATCTTATCTATACTTTGTGTATATTTTATTATGAGAGGAAGAAGAAAAACCAGTAAGAAAAATTTTTAACCTCCAACTCTCTTCTAATCTTCTTAAGTGAGCTTCCTCTTGTGTATATGGTGTGTGTTTGGCGCAGGAGCTCAAGCAAGTCCCCCTACCATGCGATTCTTGGTATCAAAGTGGCATCACTAAGAGAGGTTGGTTTTGAAGGTTGAAGTGAAGGAGAAGAAGCAATGATTTGAGCAAGAAATCAACCAATAAGAAGCTCTCCAATTCAGCCACTCTCTCTTGGATAGTGCTTGTGGAGGCATCAAAAGCAGAGTAAAGCAAAAATCTCATATTTTATTATCTATTATTCTATGGATATATCATTTTGGGCTCACCCACTACTTTTTTGGACATCCAAGGCTGATCGATGGCCATTTTAGGCCTCGTTTTAGACTCACAAGGTTACGGATAGTAGTTTTAGGATACATTGTAATTTCGATTGTGTTGATCAAAAGTGGATGCACAGGTTACACATTACAAACCTGTAAGTTTTGAGGTGGTTGTAGATTACATGTACTATTGAGCAATCAATGAAAAGGGATGTTTGCATTAGTGTGCACTTGTTGTGCAAGGTTGCAGAAGACTTACTTGCTGCTTTGTATCAATTTTGTGATAATGGCACAGAACAATAAAAACCCCATCATTGAGAAGCTTGGACAAGAATAATTATCCATCATGGAAATTTAGTGTGACGAACTTTCTTATAGGAAAAGGCTTTTAGAAGCTCATTTTAGGTGAAGAAAATGAGCCAAAGTTGAGTAACCCTATGATTGCAGATGAATTAAAGACATGGAAAGAATAGAATGCAAAGGACAACAAGGTGATGTATTGACTATCTATAGTCATTGATAATACTATGCTGGGATATATCACAAATGTAAAAACTTCACACTCAGCTTGGTCAATTTTTGAGAACATATTTTTAGTAAATACAAAGGTATAAAAGATTCAACTCAAGCAAGAGTTGAAAACTTTTAAGAAAGGAAAAATGTATGTTAATGAGTATGTTTTGAAGATGAGGAGCATTGCAGATGCTTTGGCAGCAATTGATGCAATGCTTGATGATGATGATTTGGTTTTATCTACTTTGGGACTTGGCCTTAATAATGAGGAGCCTAGAAAATATTTGTCACTTCTGTATATGTACGAAGGCCATTTCCAAATTTTGATAAGTTGGTCTCTCTCATGATTACCGAAGAGATCAATTACAAGGTGAATCATTTGAAAGAAGTGGTGAATAGGTTGTCTATGATTTTTACTCAAGTTTAGGAAAGGGATGTAGCATATCCTCTTCAAGAGGCTATGGTATGGAATGTACTTATGAAAACCAAAAAAACAAGTTAAATCAACAATAAGGTTAAATACAGGTTTTAAGAGGCTTCAAAACTTTAGAGACAGGGGAAGCTCTAGAGAAAGTTGGATGGTAGAATGGAGGTTCTAGAAATTTTGATATTATTTGTCATTATTGTGGTAAAACAAGTCACATTGCGGCCCATTGCTATGCTAAGAAGGATGATATCTACAGTGGTAATTTTTATAGCAATGAAACTATGCATCATCTTCATGACACAATGAAGACAAAATGAGCATCTATTTGTTATGCAGCATATGATAAATACTGTTATAGAAAAGGGGACACATGATGATATATGGTATATCAATTTAGGTACATCTAATCATATGTCTAGTCATGTTGAATGGTTTGGAGATATGTAGGATCTACAAAATCCAGGTTATGTGTAGACAAGTGATAATATATGCTGCCCAAATTCAAACATTGGAAAGGTTCCTTATCCTTGAATGATGGCTAGACAAAGTGTATGTCAGATGTATTACATGTACCATCAATAAAAAACAATCTAGTGTCTATTGGCCAAATGGTAGAGCAAGGGTTGCAAATTCAATTTGATGCAAAATATTATTTTGTAGAAGACTTTAATTATAAGTACAGGTTGGTCACACAACAAAGTAGAGTTGGCCGCATATTCACTTTAGATGTTAAAATTCTTGCTATGAATGTTGGTATATATGCTTAAGAAAAAGGAGTGGTTGCAAACATTGAAATATGGCATACACATATTGGATATGAAAATGTGCAAAGCCAAATTTAATGCAATTCAAAGGATTGGTTAGAGGGTTGCTTACTTTTAGAGTTACAAAATTTCATAAAATGTGTGAAGTGTGTCACTTTGGTAAGCAGACAAGACAACTTTTTTCACATGACAGAGATGTGAGCAAAAACATAATTGATATTATACATATAGATGTTTGGAGGCCTACACAGAACATATCTCTTGGTAGCAGCAAATATTTTGTTACGTTTATTGATAATTATTCAAGGAAGTTGTGGGTATATTTCATGAAGGAAAAGAGAGTGATGTATTTGAGCACTTTAAAACTTTCAAGGCTACTATTGAAACAAAAACAAGCTTGAAAGTTAAGTGCTTGAGATCATATGGAGGGGGAGAGTACCTCTCTAATGAGTTTAGTGACTTCTTGAGATCTCATGGGATAAAGTGACTACCTTTATTTGGTAGTGGCCAAAGGTTGGAGGTTGCAGCAAATGGATGTCAAGAATGCCTTCTCTCATGGTGAATTGCAAGAATAGGTGTAGATGGAGCAACCAACAAGTAATGAGAATTTAGAGCATCCCACATATATGTGCAAGTTAAAGAAGGCACTATATGGGCTGAAGCAAACACCTAGATCATTGTTTGATAAGATCAAAGAGTATCTTGGTAATATTGGCTTTTATATTTCTAATGTTGATCACTCACATTATGTGAGAAAGAAAGATATAAGTTTGGTCATCATAGTCATCTATGTAGATGACTTGATTATTACAACTAATAGTGACAATGGGATTGCTGAAGTTAAGGACTTTTTGAAGAAGTTTGAGATGAAGGATTTGGGTGAGCTGAGGTACTTTCTTGGTATTGAGGTGATCAAATATGATGATGGTATATGGCTTCCCAAAAGTAGTATGGCTTGGATATGTTATCCAAGTATGGTATGAAAACATGTTAGTCTCATTCAATACCATTGGAGCAAAATGTGAAGTTGAGTGCCGATGTTTGGGATGAGATAAAAGACCCTACTATGCTTAGGATAATAGTAAGAAGTTTGATTTACATGACTATTATAAGGCTAGACTTAAGCCGCTATTGTTGGCCTTATCAGTCAGTTTATGCAGAGGCCTAGAAAGCCTCACTTGGATGCAATTAGATGCATATTGAGGTATGTCAAGTTCACTTTATACTATGGATTTTTTATGAGACAAGTAAGGATATACATGTGTTTGGATACGTAGATGTAGATTGGGCTGGTAGCATGTCTAATACAAGATCTACCAGCAAATTCATGCTTTCCCTTAATAGTGTAGTTGTTACATGGAATAGTAAAAACAAACCTATAGTTGCTTTATCGAGTAAAGATGCTAAGTATAGAGGTGCTTCTCCATGGCAACATGTGAGGTGGTATTGCTACAAAAGTTATTGGGTGATTTGGATATACAAGGAGATGGTCCAATTGGCATTCACTCTGACAACATGAGCAGCATACTGCTAACTAGGAACCTAGTGTTCCATGCTAGGAAAAAACATATGGAGATCTATTACTACTTTGTGAGAGAGAAGGTAATTGTAGGAGGGATTGACTTGGTATATGTCAGCAGATAGGATCAAATAGTTGACATTTTTAAGAAGACATTAGGTGCAAAGAAGCTTCAAAAATCTTGAAGCTTACTTGGAGTTTTCAAGATACAATAAATCTTAAGGGGGAGTGTTGAGATGGCAAGCTCAACACATGCGGATATTGATGATAAACCGCCTGATTAAATGGACTGGCACATCTACACTTAGCATATCAGTGGTCATTATGATCCTCATATGGCCATTGACTTATCACTTATTGTATTTAGTTTATTACACCCACCTACAACTAGCATACTTATGGTGTCAATTGATTAGTATAATCAGTTATGCACTATTTAACTTAGTAGGCCACTTTCCTTTATGTTCTATCTTATCTATACTTTGTGTACATTGTATTGTGAGAGAAAGAAGAAAAAAAAACTAGTAAGAAAACGTTTTGGCCTCCATATCTCTTTTTGTGTTCTTGAGTGAGATTCCTCTTGTGTGTATGATATGTGTTTGGCACAATAGTTTAAGAAAGTCCCCCCACCACACAATTCTTTAAAGGAATATTAAAGCAAGTGATAATTTTCTCATATAGTAAGAGAGCCACATTGTTGCCATCATCGCGCTTGAGAGCTTTGACTTCACACCACTTTGTCACATAATCAGTACATACCAAAATGTATTTATTCTACCTTCTTCTAGTTGGAGGGTTGATTGGTCCCACAAAGTGGATGTCCCATTTCTTAAATAGCTTCAAGGAAAGGATAGGCAGTAGCAGAATGGCACTAGATTTGGTGGGCTTTCCCATTCATTGACATGTATCACAATGCTTGCAATAATCATAGGTATCTTTGTGCATAGTGGGACACCAAGGCTTCAAGGAAAGGATGGACAATAGTAGTATGTTATTGGATTTGGTGGGCTTCCCCATTCATTGAGAAGTTTTTTCGAAAGAAAAAGCAAAGCCAAAAAATTTAAGGGAACCATATACATTTTTAAAGGAACTGGCTACTCTTAAAGTACTAATATGGGTTTGCAAGGCCATCGTATATCCAATAAGCTAGTTTCATATTAATTTTCTCACAATGCTTACATTAATCATAGGCACTAGATTTGGTGGGCTTCTCAAGTGGCTTCAAGGAAAGGATGGATAGTAGTAACATGGCACTGAATTCGGTGGGCTTTCCCATTCATTGACAAGTATCATAGTGCTTACAATAATCATGGGAATATTTGTGCATGGTGTGATACTAATATCCTACAAGTAGAGCCTTCCCAGCTGTCGCTTCCCTCGCAAAACGTCCACCACATATCTCGAAGCTTTTAGGGTGATACCAATATTGTCTCCTATAACATATCTATGCAATACTTCTTCTTTACCATTTTTATATAGTGTGCAATCTAGCAAGGTGTAGAGGACTAATTCCAAGAGAAGCTTATTCTTCTCTCTACTAGAGATGGCAAGAGGATACTATTGTGTCCCCAAGAGATTAGCAATGTATGTATACCAAGGAGTTAGATTTTTCACTAAAAACAAAGAAGCATTTAGGAGGTGTGGATCATCCTACTCCTCTTCTTCACTTTGAGGGATTTGCGAAAGATGATTAGCCAAGATATGAGAGTGATCAGATTTGGTGATCACTTCAAAGTCACACTCCTAAAATAGAAGTAGCCATCTAATCATTCTACCTTTCATATTGACCTTATTCATCAGGAAAAGGATAGTGTCTCATGGTCCATATAGAATTTGAGGTGGGTTGACATCAAGTAGTGTCAAAAATTTTCCAAAGAAAACACCATTGCTAGGCACTCAATGTAACATGTCCACCTGTTCCACTTGTAGGACACATCTTAGCAGCCCATCTAGAAGAGAGTCCAGAAAGCGCCGCCGGGCACTCCCACGGAATGTCACGGGGTTTCCGATCTAGGTCTTCCCGAGTCTGCCATGAAGTGCAAGCATCCCGGCCGTTCCCACTTGGGATCAACTTGAATCAGGGTTTCCCTAATGGTCAAGTTCCTCGGAGGTAACTAGAATACTACTTTACGTAGAAACATTAGGATTGAAGTGGATTTATATTGTACTTGATTCAAGGAGAATGGAAAACGAGAGGGATGCGAAGCGCAACCTCTCTGCCCGTAAGGCATAGTCCCATTCTCTTCCCCTAAAACAGTATAAATCGGGACTCTAGCTTTCTAGATTCTAGGTCATCGTTACCGTGCTGTTAATTCTGTTGAGAAAAGTTCCTCGCTAACCAGGACCACCCTTCTGTAGGACGGACCCATGGTCACATCCACCGCAATTTCTTCATGTTTCTTTAGTTATCTAATTACCTACCACATTTAGTTTAACAAGCAAAAATAGCTTCCTTAATTAGCCAATTAATCACCGGTTCCTTCACGTAACTTAAGCATTGACATAGAAAAAAAATGTCAAGCAAGTTCATTTTCAATAATTGATCTTATTTATCAGTCTTTTGAATACATCATATAATCTTCCTAAAGGCAATTCCAGCAATCCTCAGGGATTGCTATTCCAAGTTTTCACCCGTAGACTAGTATGCGGGCCTCGAGATCCAATCTCGAGTCATGTCGACCTCTTGTGTAGGACCTAGAGACAAGGGATTTACGACCAGAGCCCCCTCTGGCACCCAAATATCCTCTTGCTCCAAGTAGCATCCACGGAGAGACCTCTCGTGGCGGGTTTGGTCCACATACCTGGCACGGCTAGCAACCCCCTTGGATAGGGTCAGACAGACAGTCGGGGGTAACTAATGATGCCTCTCCCTCTAGGATTTTAACATGAAGCATTAGTTATTTTCCAGCATTAGTTCATTGAGCAAAGAAGTACAAACAGCGCTCCTAAGTATACAATCACAATCATTCCAGTGGTTGTTTGTATGACCAACTACTAAGGTGTGAATCCTTCTCTCCGAATGCATCCAGCATTTGATCCGGGATCAATTGTGACTTGGCAAGGTCCCAAGGGTTTCGTAAGCTAAGTTGCTTGTTTACCATTTTATCCTTGGGTTAGGGTTTATACCCAGTTAACCCAAATTGTTTCCACCTTACGTTTCCATTAAAGACAATAAATCCTAAGCAACCTCATCGCCCTAACTTGATGGGTCAATTGCTTGCTAGGCAATTCATAATTTCCCTAACTTGGAAAATCAGCCCAAGGAAGGGTGATGTAGCAGGATGTCTACTCATCCTCTAGAAAATTAGACTTGTACTTAGAACCTTCCAACCTTGTTCTAAGGAGTGGCAATACCATTTTGTGATCTAGACACAAAACCATGCGACGTTGCAACTTGTTGCACGAGACAAGTGTCGCACCTAACTTATGGGATTATTTCTCCCAACACACGGTATTCCTGGTTCAAGAATACTTTGGTCAAGATGTAGGGTTTGGGAGTCCTCTTGACCCAATCCAAACCTTAACCCTGCTAGGCCGATAGTCGTTTTGGCCTTAGGATTTCTAAATTCATACGAAAGTCTAGTATTTGGCCAATTGATCCTTAGGGTAAGAACCCTAAATCCTTCTTACATGGGCGTTTAACTAACCATAACATCCCGTGAATGTGGGTAGGACCTTTGAGGTCGAAAATATTAAGTCGATTTCCTGAGTGCAATACTAGGCAGAATTTTAACGCGGCTTAGCTCTACCTAGCGCATTGAGGTGATCATCATTTGAGTTACACCATTACAAGCGATTTACCTAATTGATCTAATTGTCTTGCAACAAGAGGTGACATTTCCTTAGGGATGCAAATACTTTTTCTAAAAGATGTAAATAATTTCAAGATATAACATTCCATGCAAATATGCGATTCATAGACTTTTTCCTTCTATGCAACTATAAATTCTACAATGATCGCTACTTTTCCTTGCCTAAACTATAATGATTGACAATTCAATGCTAACTCGTATAAACCCTACGTTGATTTACATCAAGAACTATGCCTATAAACCTTCGTTTTAATGCATTGAATTCAAGCTTTAATATGAAAATGCATCCTTTTCTAAATACAAACTTCGATAAAAGAACTCTATGCATGAGCGAATGCCATGAGACCATTAATGATTTAACTCGTCCTTCAACACTTAGGATGTCAATGATTATCTCCTACGAATCACAACTAGGAAATTATTACCTAAGTGCATTATGCACTGTTCTTTTTTGCGACAAAATCAAGGATGCATTTAGACAAATCCACCTTTTAACTTATGCAATATGCGTTCAGGATTGCAACTTGGAAGTGCAACAATTTCAAATGTAGGAAATGCAACTAAATCTTGTAAATTGGCAAGCAATTAAAATTTCCAAATGTAATTAAACTTGCCTATGAGAATTGGACATGCCTAGTGCATTCTTTTCATGCGGAATCAATTTTTATGAACCTGGGCATTGAGGTTTGGGATGTTGTCCACACGAGTGCTCGGGGTGGAAGCTCCCACGTGTGCTCCTCTCGCCTTTAGCCTTGGATCCATTAACGCAGTAGCTTTTTGGCTCAGAGACCTTTCCCCTGGCTTCGTACGCATTCTGAAGTCTCATTCTGCCCGCGGTTCCCTTCTTGGGCGCAGGAATGGGCCTTACAGTCGCGGTTTTTGAAAACCCGAGAGGTGTGGATGAATAAGGCTTATGGAAGCCTTGTTTAGAAGCTTCTATTCCACAGAATGACGTGGAGAGAGAAAGAAATGATGGAGAAGATGATGATGAGGATAATGATCATGATGATGATGATGATGATGATGGTGGAGGTGGCATGGCAACAGCGGCCTGTGACAGCAATATGGCAGCGGCAGCTTCTTTGGCGGGTAGCATGGCGCAGTCCACGATCCCTCCCCTCCCCTCAAGCTTAAGGGGGGGGGGGGGGGGGGTTTCTTATAGGCTTTAAGGGGGGGAATAGTCACACATGTGGCTAGTTTGCATGCCTCCTCCTCCCCCCCGTGCTCTCCTACTCCACACCCACTCTTCTCCACTCCCTCTCCCCCGCCATGCAACGACTGAAGGGGAGGGGGTTATTAATTTAAAAAATTTGCACTAAATTATCCATTATCCTTTTGCCTTTCCCGTGAAGGGTGTTCCCGTGTGGGCTTGCGATTTCAAGCCACGGTCTTCCATACATGACACGGAGCTGGAGTTTATTAATGCGTGCGGAGGGAGCACTTAGCCACCAACATTTATCGATGTGGGATATTATTTTGAATTTTTGCTTGTGGTGTGCGGGGTCTAGAGTCACTTAATATTTCATTACAAAAATATTACATTCTCTCCCCCTTAGAGGAATCGAGATGTCCTCATCTCGAGAAGAACTGGGAGTATTGTTGGTTGAGAGTACTTCATCCATCCAAGTGGCATCCTCTTCGGGATAATCTTTCCACTAGATGAGGTATTCTCTCAAGGTTCTGGATCTCAAATGCCTCTCCCTAACATCTAAGATCCTGTCAGGCCATAGCTCAATGACTCCTTGGCTAGGCATCACAACTTGTTGATCATCAAGCACGTGACTAGGGTTAGGCACATACTTTTTCAGTAGGCTGATATGGAATACATTATGAACTTTTAGGTTCTCAGGGAGTTGCAGTCTGTAGGCATTAGGCCCTAAGCACTTGAGAATCTTGTAGGGTCCACAATACCTTGGACTTAGCTTTTTGCATTCACCCAAGGATAGGGAGCTCTTCTTTGGATGTACGTGAATGAAGACCATATCACCTTCAACGAAGGATTTGTCTTGATGTTTCAGGTCCACGTAAGCCTTTTGTTTGTCCTTGGCGGCTTGGATGTCCTATCTTATTAACTTGATTTGGTCATCCATGTCTTCTAGCATCTACTTTGAAGCTTCAACCCTCAGGGTTGGGTCCAAAAAGTTTAAAGGGCTACGGCAATCGTGCCCATATGATGCTTGAAAAGGGGTCATCTAAATGCTTTATTGGTAAGAAGCATTATAGGCAAACTCAACCAGTGGCAAATATTGAATCCACTTTTTGGGTTCGCAACTGCAGTGTGCCCTTAGCATATCCTCAATAACTTGGTTGACTCGCTCTGTTTGACCATCGGTTTGGGGATGGTAATGTCAAGATTGTGGGAGAGAAGGAAGGAGTCTCACTTGTATCTTTCTTGCTTGCACAATGGGGGAATACACACAAGGGTGAAGGCTAAAAACAGTTTTCCTCTTCTTAGTTGTGTAAGCCAAAAGAACTCTCATACAAAGAAATAGAAGAACCCTATATATGGGTCTCAAACCAAACTCAACTAACTAAGGTGGCATACTAACTAAGCCACGAACTAGAGTAGATAAGGATAGCTATCATGTAGCTATTATTCATGGGCGGTGTACCAACCGCGTCTGCAACTGACAAGTCGGTGACATAAATACACAACGGTCACCCTGGCGTATCACGAGTGGAGCTCGATATCTCAACAGGTAAGCTGTACTAAAATAGATTTGAGTCCCAATGGCCTCGAAGATAGCCCTCCAAAAGTGTGACATGAAGAGAGAGTCATGATCGCTAATGATTCTTCTGGGTAACCCATGCAGTTTTAATATCTCCTTGATAAATAATCTTGCGATGTCTGAGGCTTTATAGTTTGTCTTAACAAGGATAAGATGTGCAACCTTTCTAAGCATATCTACCATGACCATAATGGAGTTGTATCCTCCCTGAACTTGGGGCAGGCCAACGACAAAGTCCATACTAATGAATTCCCATTTCATTTGGGTAATATCAAGTGATTGCAATTTCCCTGGCATTTTGACATGTTCTGCCTTAATGCGTTGACAAGACAAACATTCCCTGACATATTTGAGAACATCACCTTTAAGTCTCTCCCAATAATAGCTCTTTCTGACTGCATTGAGGGTCTTGGCATAGCCAGGATGCCCTGAAAAAGAAGAGTCATGGGCTTCCCAAAGTATCTTCTGCTTGAGTGATTGGCTTGCCGGTATACATAATCTTATTCTATAGTAGACAAGTCCATTATTGATAGAGAATACTTTGCATGTAGCTTCGGGTCTTGATCCTTGATGGGGATCTCCCTTAGCAATTTCTGATAGATTGGGTCATGGCATGCCTCTTCTTTAGCTAGTTCAAGAATTGGGTTGTTTGGCATGGATACCTTTGTGGCTAGAGATCTAGCCGTTGATGGATTTTGCAAGATTAGAGAATTCAGAAAAGCCTTGCGACTGAGTGAGTCGGCAACTACATTCTCCTTTCCATGCCGGTATTTGATCTCAAAATCATATTCCTCCAGCACTTCAATCCATTGACGTTGTCTCATATTGAGCTCATTCTGGGTAAAAATCCATTTAAGACTTTTATGATCCGTCACTAGGGTAAACTTGTTACCCAGCAAGTAGTGTCTCCAAGGCTTGAGAGCATGGATGATAGCCAATAGCTCCAGATCATGGGTAGCATAATTCCTTTCATGGATTTTCAGTTTCCTCGAAGAGTATGCTACAGGATGACCTTCTTGCATAAGCACGTACACATCCTAAGGCAAGTGTGCTAGCATCAGTTATCACTTCAAACTCCTTACTAAGATCCAAAAGTTTCAGGATGGGTGTTGATACCAAGCTTTGCTTTAGTTTGTCAAAGCTGGATTGTTCAGCAGGTGACCATACAATTGATACTTGCTTCTTCAGTAGATTGGTCAGAGGTGCTGCAATCAAAGCATAGTTTTTTATAAAGACCATGTACCATCCTGTCAATCCAAGAAAACTGTGTATTTCTTTGACAGTTGTTGGTGTTTGCCATTCTAGAATGTCTCTGACCTTGGCCGGATCTACCGAAATTCCTTCTGCTAATACAATGAATCCCAGATATTCAATCTGTTGCTTGAAGAATGCACACTTCTTCTTCTTGGCATAAAGCTTATGTGTTCTCATTGTTTCAAGAACAATGCGAAGCTGGGGTTCATGATCTTCTTCCTGCTTGGAGTAGACTAGGGTATCGTCAAAGAAGACGAGTACGAAGTCATCAAGATAGGGCCTAAAGATATCCTGCATTAGCCTATTGAAGGTAGCAGGAGCATTTGTCAGCCCAAATGACATGACTAGGAACTCAAAGTGTCCATATCTTGTGCTGAATGCCGTCTTTGGGATATCTTCTTCCTTTATCCTTATCTGATAATATCCAGACCTAAGATCAATCTTAGAGAATATCTTTGCACCTTGAAGATGGTCAAGAAGTTTATCTATTCTTGGAATAGGATATTTGTTCTTAATGGTTGATTGATTCAACCCTCTGTAGTCAATGCATAGCCGAAGCGTTCCATCTTTCTTCTTTTGGAATAGCACTAGAGCTCCCCATAGTGAACTGCTAGGATGGATGTAGCCTTGGTCTAACAGTTGCTTGAGTTGCTCCTTCAGCTCAATTGCTTCTGGGATGGACATCCTATATGGTCTCTTTGCGATTGGTACAGCTTCTGGCGCTAGCTTGATTTTGTGATCGACTTCCCTTTGAGGAGGAAGCTTTGTGAGCTCTTCAGGAAATACGTTTGCGTATTCCTTTAACCATGAAGGTTCTTCCCTAGATTACTGATTCTGATCTAGCTTATTTAGCTTAATCAAATAGACGGGTAACCCCTTCCTAACTCCTTTTATTATCCGAGATGCTTTGGCCAGTTGAATTTTTGGCTTCCCAGCCTCTCCTTGAGTTTTGACCGATTCCCCTTTAGAATTTTGAAAGGAGACTTGGCCCTTTCCACAGTGAATGTGGGCATCATTAGGTTTAATCCAATCCATTCTGAGCAAACACTCGTGGACACCTAGGTTCATCACCCTGAATCTGGACCAAAGTCGACTTTCCACCCAGTAGGAATTTCACCTTAGCAGTTTGCCTGGTACAAGAGACCTCACGACCATTTTCTAATTCCACAAGTAAGGTAGGTGCATCATTTGTGGCTATTCCTAATCTTCTTGCACAGACTGGTGAAATGAAGGAATGTGTACTACCACAATCAATCAAGGTTTTAAAGCTTTTACCTTGGTAATCCGATGGAGTCTAATCACCGAGAATTGGCGATTCGAGCCTTTCTTGTGAAGAGCGGTGTGAACTATTGCCCTCTCAATGTCAACTTCCATGGATGGGTCTTCTTCATCACACAGCTCCTTGTTGGCAATGCTCGAGGTTCTCCCTCTAGCCCTGGTGGTGGCTCCTTGTCCACGGACGGTTCCTTGGGATGGTCCTTGTCGTTGTCCTCCACTAAGCTTGGGACACTGCCTTTTAAAGTGACCGGGCTCGTTGCAATGGAAGCAACGGAGATTGCGGCCATTACTTGGGTAGGAATGAAATTATTAGCAGTATTGGTCCTAGCTTTCTTGCTTTGTGCCTGATTTTGGCCTTGCGCTCTCTTAGCTTGAGACCTATGCACTCCTTTGTTCTGATCCTTGTATGACCAAGTCCTGTTATTCCTTGGCTTGGTCTGTACTTCTTGTATTATGGGTGCAGCTTGAATGAGCGTGTCTTGAAGGTCTATTGGGTGCATTGATTCCAGGCGGGTGTTTATGGGTGGGTTTAATCCGGCACAAAAATTTGACACCTATTGTGGCATGTCCATTTGTGGCGCTCCCTCGCCAGCTCTTTTAAGCTTCTCCCAAGTAACTAACCCTTCCGAGATCCCTTGGTCTCTGCACCATTGCTTCCACCAAAGTCTTGCTTCACCGGTAAGCTTCAGTTTGGCGAGCATCGCTTGGTTAGCAGGTGCAGTACCTACTACTTCAAAGTAATCCTCCATGGATTCGATCCAGACTTCAGTGTCAGTTTGGACTGTCCTTCCCTTACCATCGAATTTAGGTGGTTTGATCTGCTTGAGAAGGAACTTCTTCTCTTGGATTGCAGCTGTACTTGGTGTAGGGATCGGACTAAGAATCTGCACTTGAGGTTGTGCTTGGGCATTTAAAATTCCTTACGTTAAAAACTTGCTAAGTGTTTCTCACATTACATTTCATGCCCAGTTCAGCTTTTAGCCAAGTGACCAAATCACTTAACTCCTTTATCAACACTTACAACCAAGATAGTTATTGATTAAAAAAAGTCTATTTCATTCATATGGGCATAGCACTTTCGAGTACAATTATTTTTGGGAAGATGGAACAAGCTGATTGGCATATCAATTCGGGGAGAATAAGATTGTGTTACATTGAGCTATGGGAACTGAATAATAGTATGGATTGGGGTCATGGATTTTCAAGAATCGATAGGTCATAGGAAGCTTAGGGTATCCCTTCCTTTGATACCCGTTCTTATCATAACGTCCCAACACCTTGATTCTGTTGGCAAGGATTATTTGGGTCACTTCCTCGTACACATAATTGTTATGCTTGACCTTTCGACCGCCGACATGTAGGGTTGCATTTGCGTAAGCCTCGACAAAGATGTACAGCTTCACGATCTTTAAGTCCTTCATCCACTTGATTCTCTTCAAGTTGGTCTGAAGGTATGGAAAACGATGGGCAGCTATGTAATAAATTACTGAATCACCCGTCCCTCTCCGTTCCACGTACAGGGGTGAAGGATTGCAGATGCGGTCTAGGATATTCATCATATCGAGCCTCCGTCGATAATTCGAAGCACACATCGCAGTCATAAACATAACCTGGAACACCAAGAATTTGTTCCATGCTTCGCGATTCTGCAGGCCAACATCCATAAATAAGTAAGGAAATGTTCTTAACAGTAACATTTTCTCTACTTATCCTCATTAAGTTTCCTTGTAAATATTAGGTTCCTCGTTGGTTCACTCTGATACCAACTGTAACGTGTCCACCTGTTCCACTTGTAGGACACATCTTAGCATCCCATTGGGAAGAGAGTCCAAAAAGCGCCACCGGGCACTCCCACGGAATGTCACGGGGTTTGCGATCTAGGTCTTCTCGAGTCTGCCATGAAGTAGAAGCATTTCGGCCGTTCCCACTTAGGATTGACTTGAATCAGGGTTTCCCTAATGGTCAAGTTCCTCGGAGGTAACTATCGTCGAGGGGAACTAATTTACGCAGAAACATCAGGGTCGAAGTGGATTTATACTGCACTTGGATCAAGGAGAATGGGAAACAAGAGGGATGCAAAGCTTGACCTCTCTGCCCGTATGGCATAATCCATTCCGTTCCCCTAAAACAGTATAAATCGGGACTCTAGCTTTCTAGATTCTAGGTCATCGTTACGTTGTTGTCAATTTCGTTGAGAAAAGTTTCCGGCTTACTGGGACCACCCTTCCACAGGACAGACCCATGGTCACATCCACCGCACTTTCCTTAGGTTGCTTTAGTTATCTAATTACCTACCACATTTAGTTTGACAAGCAAAAATAGCTTCCTTAATTAGCCAATTAATCATCGGTTCCTTCACGTAACTTAAACACTGACATAGAAAAACAATGTCAAGCAAGTTCCTTTTCAATAATTGATATTATTTATCAGTCTTTGGAATACATCATATAATCCAGCCCGAAGGCTATTCCATATTCCACCCAAAGGCTAATCCATAATCCGCCCGAAGACAATTCCAGCAATCCTCAGGGATCGCTATTCCAAGTTTTCGCCCGTAGACTAGTATGCGGGCCTCGAGATCCAATCTCGAGTCACATCGGCCTCTTGTGCAAGACCGGAAGGCAAGGGATTTAAGGCCAGAGTCCCCTCTGGCACCCAAGCATCCTCTTGCTCCAAGTAGCACCCACAGAGAGACCTCTCGCAGTGGGTTCGGTCCACGTACCCAGCGTGGATAACAACCCCCTTGGGTAGGGTCAGGTAGACAGTCGGGGGTAACTGATGCTACCTCTCCCTCTACGCTTTTAACCTGAAGCATTAGTTATTTTCCAGCATTAGTTCATTGATCAAAGAAGTACAAACAGTGCTCCTAAGTATACAATCACAATCATTCCAGTGGTCGTTTGTATGGCCAACTGCTAAGGTGTAAATCCTTCTCTCCGAATGCATCCAGCATTCCATCCGGGATCAATTGCGACTTGGTAAGGTCCCAAGGGTTTCGTAAGCTGAGTTGCTTATTTACCCTTTTATCCTTGGTTTAGGGTTTATACCCAACTAACCCAAATTGTTTCCACCTTATGTTTCCATTAAAGATAATAAATCCTGGGCAACCTCGTTGCCCTAACTTGATGGGTCAATTGCTTGCTAGGCAATTCATAATTTCCCTAACTTAGCAAATCAGCCCAAGGAAGGGTGATGTAGCAGGATGTCTACTCATCCTCTAGAAAATTAGACTTGTACTTAGAACCTTCCAACCTTGTTCTAAGGAGTGGCAATACCATTTTGTGATCTAGACACAAAACCATGTGACGCTGCAACTTGTCACACCTAACTTATGGGATTATTTCTCCCGACACACGGTATTCCTGGGTCAAAAATACTTTGGTCAAGATGTAGGGTTTGGGAGTCCTCTTGACCCAATCCAAACCTTAACCATGCTAGGCCGATAGTCGTTTTGGCCTTAGGATTTCTAAATTCATACGGAAGTCTAGTATTTGGCCAATTGATCCTTAGGGTAAGAACCCTAGATCGTTCTTGCATGGGCGTTTAACTGACCCTAACATCCCGTGAATGTGGGTAGGACCTTTGAGGTAAAAAATATTAAGTCTGTTTCCTGAGTGCAATACTAGGCAGAATTTTAACGTGGCTTAGCTCTACCTAGCGCATTGAGGTGATCATCATTTGAGTTAAACCATTACAAGCGATTTACCTAATTGATCTAATTGTCTTATGACAAGAGGTGACCTTTCCTTAGAGATGCAAATACTTTTCCTAAAAGATGTAAATAATTTCAAAATATAACATTCCATGCAAATATACGATTCATAGACTTTTTCCTTCTATGCAGCTATAAGTTCTACAATGATCGTTACTTTTCCTTGCCTAAACTATAATGATTGACAATTCACTGCTAACTCTATAAACCCTACGTTGATTTACATCAAGAACTATGCCTATAAACCTTCGTTTTAATGCATTGAATTCAAGCTTTAATATGAAAATGCATCCTTTCCTAAATACAAACTTCGATAAAAGAACTCCATGCATGAGCGAATGCCATGATACCATTAATGATTTAACTCGTCCTTCAACACTTAGCCCAACCTAAGATGTAATTATCATCGCATGCAATTTACATGGTACATAAATCCCTTTCATGCATTACAACTACTTAGACAACATTTAATGGATGTCAACGATTATCTCCTACCAATCACAACTAGGAAATTATTACCTAAGTGCATTATGTGCTATTCTTTTTTGCAAGGAAATCAAGGATGCATTTAGACAAATGCACCTTTTAACTTATGCAATATGCGTTCAGGATTGCAACTTGGAAGTGCAAGCAATTTCAAATGTAGGACATGCAACTAAATCTTGTAAATCAACGAGCAATTAAAATTTCCAATTGTAATTAAACTTGCCTACGAGAATTGGACATGCCTAGTGCATCATTTTCATGCAAAATCAGTTTTTATGAACCTGGGCATTGAGGTTCGGGGTGTTGTCCACACAAGTGCTCGGGGTGGAAGCTCCCACGTGTGCTCCTCTCGCCTTTAGCTTTGGAGCCATTGATGCAGTAGCTTTTTGGCTCAGTGACCTTTCCCCCGGATTCTTATGCGTTCCAAAGTCTCTTTCTGCCCGGGGTTCCCTTCTTCAGTGCAGGAATGGGCCTTATAATCGCAGTTTTTGAAAACCGAGAGGTGTGGATGAATAAGGCTTATGGAAGCCTTATTTAGAAGCTTCTAAAGAAGCTTCCAAGCTTCTGTTCCATAGAATGACGTGGAGAGAGAAAGAAATGATGGAGGAGATAATGAGGATAATGATCATGATGATGACGATGATGATGGTGGAGGTGGCATGGCAGCAGCGGCCCGTGGCGGCAATATGGCAGCGGAAGCTTCTCTGGCGGGCAGCACGGTGCAGTCCCCATGATCCCTCCCCTCCCCTCAAGCTTAAGGGGGGAGGTTCTTATAGGCTTTAAGGGGGGGAAATAGCCACACATGTGGCTAGTTTGCATGCCTCCTCCTCCCCCCCGTGCTCTCCTACTCCACACCCACTCTTCTCCACTCCCTCTCCCCCGCCATGCAACGACTGAAGGGGAGGGGGTTATTAATTTAAAAAAATTGCACTAAATTGTCCATTATCCTTTTTCCTTTCCTGTGAAGGGTGTTCCCATGTGGTCTTGCGATTTCAAGCCACAGTCTTCCATACACGACACGGAGCTGGAGTTTATTAATGCATGCAGAGGGAGCACTTAGCCACTAACATTTATTGATGGGGGAGATTATTTTGAACCACTTTTTACACGTGGTGTGTGGGGTTTAGAGTCACTTAATATTTCATTACAAAAATATTACACTCAAACTCTATCACTATGTGGTTCCTTTCTCTATCACTGACTTTATGGCTTGCATAATAAATTGGTTGGAGGAGCCTTTTTGACAGAGAATAGTACTACCTAACCCTTCCATGAACACATCAATGTGCACATGGAATTCCTTCATCCAATTAGGAGGCTACAAAATGGGTTTGTAGACAATGTGGCCCAATAGAACTCTTGAAGAGACTCCAAAGATGCATTTGTTGAGGTTGAGGTAGATCCCATACTCTTGGCATCAATCAAAGCATTGTCCAAATGTCTCCAATTATGCTAAAAAAGTAGACTAAAAATACAAAAATCATCTACATATACCTCAATGAAATCATGAAGTGATTTTGGAATGCGGCCATCATTAATCATTGGAAAGTGGTAGGGGTATTACATAGTCCAAATGGCATGACTCTATTAGCATAAGTGACCCATTATTTTGTGAAGGTTGTTTTGGAATGATTCTCTTTAGCAATCTACACCTGATTATATCCAGTGAATCCATCCAGTAGAGAGTACAACCCATATCCTCCCATTGTGTCTAAGAGTTGGTCTATGAAGAAGGGGATAGAAAAGTAATCTTTCTTTGTCTTAGAATTGAGCTTTTGGAAGTCCACATAAATCCACAAATTTTCATTCTTTTTAGGTACAACCACGATGGGCAATAGCCATTCACTATTTTCTATTGGATATATGAACTCAACTTCCATGAGCTTCAACAGCTCTATCTTGACTAGGGTTGAGTAGTTAGGATTCATACACCTTCAATATTGTCGTACTAGCTTAGCATCATGCTCCAAATAGATGTGATATTGACACATTGTGGGATTAGTCCCCTTTAGGTCTTTATATGACCAAGCAAAGACATCCAAGTCCTCCTTCTTAGTAGGTCACAAAGGATGCTAATTCTTCATCTAAAAGACTAATACCCACCTTCAGATATGTTCAGTGCCATTTGCATCCACAAAAGTCAATTGTTTTTCCCCTTCCACTTCTTTGATGAATGTGCCTCGTACTAATTTTGAATAAAGATTAGACTCCTTCAAGGGAGTGGCCACCTCTTCTTGTGATAATCCATTGGGGCTAGTATCTTCTTTCCTTGGCTGTAACTTTTTTTATCCTTTTTTATGTTGAAAATGAATGAGACCTATTTCTAATCTAGTTTAAGGTACACTCAATTCTTGATTTGAAGATTCATTTGAAGATGCATTTAGGAATGTTACACAACAAGGACTTTCTAAGTTCATTTCCTTTCTTAGAATTGGTGATTGTTGGCACGATGCATCATCATCATCTTTCCTTGAGAAAGATAGCTCAAGGCAACAAGAACCACTATGAAGGAAGGCTTGCTTTTCTTAATGTACTTCTTACGCATCTTCTACACACTCTGAGGACCATTGAATGGACCAAAAAGGACCATCACTATGCCATCCGATAGGAGGGGCTCTTCAACTTCTGAGGTCTCTAGGACTTCATCATCATTTATATACGCTTTTGATACAATAGAATCTTCCTCTTCATTTTCAAAATCTTGATCTTCACTTTCATCATCTTCTCCTTCTGCATCTATCTCTACATTGATAGGGGCTCTATAGAAGAAGAATAATCCCTCTGTTACATCTTCATCTTGTGTTTTTGTAACTATCTATTTTTCTATCTTGGGCTCTATGATAGCCATGTAGCACGTGGAGTAGTATATCCATGCTTTGATCTTAGTACTAGAATTGATTTCAAAGGTTACTTTGGGTTTGAGAAGGAGATATTCACCCATCCACAATGACTTTGCTTCTACTAGGAGTTGACTCATAGTACCCACTATCAAGAAATATGCTCATGGTTTCTTTGAGAATATCTGTTTGACAACATTTTCTTTTACCAATGTTCCATTTGCATCTTCATTGAAAGAGTCAAACAAGATTTCTATGGAGGTGGATCCATGTCCTTTTTGAGCATCATACAACTTCAACACCACTTTATTTGATCCCCTTTCTAGGGTTAGAGTTCCTTTGAACCAATCAATCCTTCCTCTAGCTTCAAACAAACATGGTCTTCCAAGCAATAGAGATTAAGATGTTCCATAAGAGTTTGGATTTACCACTAGGTAAGTCAGTTAATAGTCTTATCTAATCATTGTGGTCTTGACATATGGAAGGATGCCTAAGGGCTTGATTCTATTCTAATTTGCTAGGTTGATAAGCCACTCAGTATTGCATGCCTTGCAGGCCCAAATCTTTCATTGTCACATCACTCATTATGTTCATTAAGGAACCTCCATCAATCAATGCACTTGCAAGGAAACATCATTCTATCTAGATACCAATCTCTAGGGTGCAAAGATCTAGGAAGGCATTGGCCACATCGACTTCTTTTATAGACTCTAGGACTTTATTGATCTTGATAGTAGTTGCAAGGTGGGAAATCTATAAGCCACATCTTCTTGTGAAGATACTTTTGAACCTCTTTCTACTACTAGGAGATAGTATAAAAAACAATTGTTATAATATTGTTGAGATATTAGCAATCACACCTAATGTAGCCTCTTTGTATGAGGCAGTTTCGGATGAAGACATGCAGGCTGCAGGAATCCCATATGCACAGAAAGGGAAAACTATACCCATCCAACAAGTATAAAGCATTGTACTTGACTACCACTTTTAATATGAATGAATCCATGATTATGCTTTTTTTTATTAGTTAGTGTTAGTCTTGTACTTGTCAATCTAAAACACAAGATTTTATTTATGAGTCCAAGCTTCAATCTTGGAACCTAATTCACTTGTGTAATAGTCAAGTCCAGTGTCTCTGTCATCATGAGCTCATTCTTCTTCTTCCATCCACTATAGCTACATTGCCATGTCCTAGATCCCTCACATTTTCACAAATATCAAATTAAAATGAAAGATATCTAGGTCCTTCACCAAGTCATAATCTTTTATGGGGTCTACTGGCTTCTCTAGCCAAGTGGAAAATGGGACTATACCCACTTTTATTTTTTCTCTTTCTTCAAGTAAAGACTGCATCACTACTTCTTCTATCATTGGAGGTACATTCTACTCTTCTATCTCTTGGACCTCTATATTGTCCTATACTACACTGCTCTTTGGCTCTATTGGGAGCTTGAACTTCACAGTTTTTGTAGGTGAAACATTCTCTTTTGAAACTGTTTCTTCTCTTTTCTTCACACACGTAACTACAACTACCTACAATTCCACCAAGTTGAAGGCTATCTCTTGAGCTTTTTGCTAGCTATTAGTGTGGTATTAGCCTTTGCAAGGACTGGATTGGGATAGGCTTTATAGCATTGTGGCATTCTCCTTTGCATCCACTACATAAGGGCTTATAGTACATGGACCTTCTAAGGTTTGGATAGTTTGGAGAGTTAGGATCCTTTTCTCTGCACTTTTAGCATTCCACTTCTGATATTTGGGCAAAGAACCCCCTTGGACCAAATTAGAACCAAATTCTCTAGGCTTTGGCCCAATATCTTAGGTTATCATCTTGGATTCCAATAGGTTGAACCTTGCTTCCTCATCTTTTTTCCTTTTGTCATGCATCTCCTTTAGAGACCAAATGTCTTTGGTATGGTTCTTTCTTAAGTAGTTTGAATAGAATAATGCTCCAAGGATAGTTGGATTTTAGGTAATTTAGTGGCTAAATTTCCTACTTTATGGCACTTTTCACTCCAGGTATTCAATCACATCACATCTCTTCCTACTCCTACAATGTTTGATAGACTAGCAATTTTCACTTTTAGTGTCTATAACTATTTCGTAATCACATCCATCAACTCTTTCTTGATGTTTGCAACTCAATTAGTCAAGTAGTCCTTCAAAATTTCTCCTATTGAAGCCCTTATAGTGGGATTTTGAGGAGTCTCTATAATCATAACATAGACTAGTTGGTTGATGCAGACGGTTCTGTACTCTCGTTTTAGTTCAATGCTCTTATTGAAACTATTGGTTGCTAGTTCTAATTGGTAGGGTTCCATTTTTGTTGTTGATTTGCCATTGGAGAAACTATTTCAAGTCACTGCTATTATGGTTGAACATCGTTTGAGGCACTATCTACAACCATTGTGGATTCGATGCACTATACTGTGACACTATTTGCATCTAAGGATAGGGATAGAAAACAATCCCTAGGACTGCATTTGATGGATACACCATTCCAAGAAATGGAGGAGGTAGGACTCAACATTGGAGGAGCTACACCTCCTCTGTGAGAGGTCATAAACAACCTTGCTTTAACTTCATCATACAATCTTACATCTTCCACTACAGCTTGCAGGTTGAATAGTCTTCTCAGCCCTACAAACTTGCAAAATTTTGGTTATAGGCCTCTAAGAAAAACTTCTTTTTGGATACCTTTATCCAAGTTACCAAAATACTCCATCTCATTCACTATAATGTTTGGATCTATGGCCTGCCATCGCCTTTCTTACTCAAAATTTTCCATGACACCATAATCTGCCGTCATGGAGCATATTTTGTCAATGCGCTCAACTCAAAAATATCACCCATATAACCACATGGTACTATAGATTTTGTATTGTACATTGAAATGCCTAGATTAGTTGTTGCATATAATTACTAGATATAACAACAAAGAAAGCACAATGTTACCTTTAGACTATATCCTGTCAATAACTCCCACTCCTCCCTAAAGTTTTCCATCCCTTAGTGTGAAGCTATAGTCAAGGCATCAAGAAACCACCTCATAGGCATGAACCTTTGCAACTTCTACATGCCCTTGGGATATCAAACTAGCCTCACTAGTCTATACTATTCTAAAATTCTAATCACGTTGCCTCTCGTTCTCTTCTAGCCTACTCATACTTACCAAGCCAAACACTCCACACGACCTTGCAACCAAGAGCGTCTAAGAACTTTGTGTTTGTATGATTTTGTATTCCAACGAATGATCCTTTCCCCACTCCTCAAACAAAGTCCCTAAACATCTCGGTGTTATAAACCACATAAGTACACACAAAGGGAGCACCCCTCGGCGGCGGTTGATCATGACGGCTCCACTCTACAGCTCTCCTACACCCCTTTAGGTATTGTCCCCAAGATGCATTGTGAACATAGAACACATTCAAAATAAAATCCACTCTTGTGATTAAATGATCCAGGAGATAATAGATAAACCTCATTGAATAACCCCCAATGAACCATATGTAACCCTAAAGCTTAGGATACCTCACACTCTCAACATTGGTCATCACTCATACAAACATGTGCTATATATCCAAGATGTGATACCATATGGTGCATCAATGTAAGTGTGTATGACCATCATGCTTTTCTTCGAATATAATGGTGCTTCATTGCTTTTAGGGCTAGTATCGAGCTTTCTCGTGCTACTAGACCCATTTAATTTTAGATAACAACGAACCCTATATGGCATCCATTTGAAACATAAAAATTCAGCATACTTTATCCACTCAACAACCCTCTACTCCAGATTGTTTAAAATTTTGCATGCGTTGATAGGTTTAAGGCGTGGTTTTTATGTTTTTTTTTCGAAAGCAATAAAAACTCACTCTAATAAAGAGATAGGGCTGAACTAAGACTAAACCTTATACTTCAACTCTATCATATGTTCACAAACATAAATCTTATATTTTGATGAGAAAAACCTAAATTTCTCTCATTTTTTCTTATTTTGACTATTTATTTATAGAAAATTATTGATAATTATTGGTTTTCTAGTTTTTTTTTGTTGGTCTTATGGAAAAACGATTTTCTTAGCATGTTTCAACCCATAGGAACAGCAAATGTACACCAAAAACCCAAAAGTCACATTTTTTTCCTTAAACCACATACTCTTCGGTTTTGTATGTTTAGCATAAAATTATTGTATGACTAATTTTATGTGATTCCTTCAACATGACTGATCAATCAGAGAATGGGCAATCAAAAACAATTATTGCTAACCATTTCAAACAATAATTGATCATAAAACGATGAAATCTACCTTTTTCTCATAAAATCATGTGTTATGATATATGAAATTCAAACTTGGAGGCCTGTTGATGCTCTTCCAATGGTCACTGACAATCCATCCAACCTTGATTCATGCCCCTTTTTACTCCCACATCATTCCACGGATGAAAAACATCCATCTTAGCCTATCCTCTTTTCTTTTACATTGATCCATGAGAACAAACCACAAGAGGAGAGAGGAGAGAGAAAAAATAAAATCAAATTTTTTACTCAGTGCATCATTTTTGTTCATTTATGTTGTGATAGATGGTGAATAAATAACAGATCTCATGTCCTTCTTGCCTCCTCTTGATGTTGCAAATCAAAAAATGATTTTAAAAAATTGGTAATTTGGGGGGCGTTGAAAAAACCGGCCCCCCCTCCTATCCCCCCACATTTCAAAAACTCATGGCTTTTCATTTCCAATCCACTAACTAAGGCTTAAGACTTAACCACAAAAAGAAGTAGTTCAATTTGGAGGTTTCACACATTGGCAAAGTGGGTTTTTTTATTTTGGAGGGGCAAATGAGCTGAGATTTGAGATCCATCTGAATAGTTGGCTTTATAACATCAAAATCTATAAAGTTGGCCACCATCATGCACTTTTTGGCCCCTAGATCACATAGTTGCTTCATAACACAAAACTTGCAGGATTAAATGGGGGGTCAAACAGACTCTGATCCGACGAATTGAGACTTGCATTGGGTTTCTAACATTAAACTCCATCTATGAAAAGTCCAACTCATCAATCTACAACCATTTCATATTGCATGAAAAATTGGTCTTTGATGGCTTCCCGGGCTCTTTTTTGCTTCAAAAAATGGCCTCTAAAATCGACTCTCATTGGCAACCATGGGATAGAGCTACTCATCCCATCAAATCCCACGAGTTGATCTACACAAAAACAACCATAAAAAGCATCAAGCTACCACAAAAAATATACTCCACAAAGCACAAGTGTAGCTCTCACCCTACCCCCCTGAAAAAATCAAGGCATGAAGATCCACAAGGGATAGACCCAACATAATCTGAAAGAAATCTAGAGTGAGTCACTAATGAAGTGCTCCAACACGGATTGGCTAGAAAGAACCATCAAAGAGGTCATCCTAGTGGTGGCCTGAACTACCTACTTAACTTAGGACAACTAGACCACGACCTCCTACAAGGTAGGTTAGGACTCCGATAGCCTGGTCATCATATATTTTCATTGTAACACATTTTCCCTTTAAGGTTTCTATACTCAAGCATGTAAAATGGAGGAAGCTAAGTGTAGATGAAACCAAGGAGAACAAGGCATTAGCCTCAGGTTTTCTTTTCTACTCACTTTTATTTTTTCTCCAACCCTCCTTATTTCTTGATTCTGGCTAACTACTACCCCAAGGAAGCCAAGGTATCAGCATTGGGTCTGCTGTCTCATCCCTAGAAACCGACTAGGCCTCCGCAAGGCGATAATCAATTGCTCATAAGTTTTTCCAGTCCTTTCCTTTCTAGTTGAAGGGGTTAGAACCTATTTTTACACACCTCTGTATTGTTTTATCTTTCGAGTATATTCATATTTTCCTCATCTTTATACTTTGGTAGGCTTCTCTAAATACCTCACACTAGCAAGGACTGCTAGAACAACTGCCTAGCAAGCTAGTAGCACAGGGTCATTAGGACTGCCTTCTAAAACAGTTCTTTAATGCTTGACAATGTCTTAACATGAGGTAGACAACTACTAAAACCTCCCACAAATATGCCTAACCAACTCCTAGGACTTCATGCCTTGATTGCCAATCCCCACAAACAAAAAGAAAATAATTTCCACATACACAAATAACACTATCAGCTTAGGAAAAAACTTGGAAAGGTGAGGACACCACTTGGAATGCCTATAAGAAGCTCCCGCATATGCAGAAAAGGCTCCCTTCAGGCACTTCAACAAACCTATCTAATGCAATCACTAAAATAGAAAATCATTAAATGTACCCACACCAAATAGACACATGGCCCTCTTGGCCTAAAGGATTATAACATTTCACAACCAACAAACTGGCCCTCTTGGCCAAAAAAACATAGATCATTTTTTTCTAATTAAATATGGTCTACTTGGCATGTAAATTGCATCATATCAGACTAACCAAGCTAAACCAAAGTGACATAAGGTGTGAGGACTAGCCTCATACCGCATATGTATGCCAAGTCTCTATAGTTCTATCATTGAGTTTTAAACTTCAACTTTTTCTATATCCACAAGTCTAAGCCTTTTTATTGATACAACCTCAGTATCGGCTATTCTTATTTGTGTTCTATTAGCTAAATGAATAACCTCCTTAGGCTCGAATGTCTTATCATTCAAATAGAATGGTTGTTCCAATTTCCCAAAGACCTATCCTAGAGAGAGATTCGTGGATTTTGGCTCATTTGAACTTTCCCTATTTGGATTTTTGAATATGTCATTAGTACCACCCAAACTAGGTAGGGCTTCAATCCTAAGCCCATCACATCGATGTATCCTAGAGCGATGCATATTGTTAGATGTAACATTATGGCCTCTGGTCTCATCCACTTAGGGATTGATCATGGCATATCCATTGGGAACTCTTGGCCTCTCATTGAGCACACCAATCACACTTTTAGATATTCGAGGCCTCCAAACCCATCTCCTTTTTGTCATTGCGTGGCTCGATTGGTTGCCACCACTCTTCTATTTTTATATTCTTTCATGATGACCAATCTATATTGGCTCGCTTGCTACCTATCACTTTCTGTAGATTGGATCTTTTTACTAGATTCAACTCTAGGTGGATCTTTCCCATAATAAACCCTAGATTTCCTATCACCTTGGCTCTTAGTAGTTGAGACAACCTCCACATGGTAGCATATATCAGCTATGTTCAGGGGCGTCATCTCATTGCCATTATTTTGTTTCAAACTTAAAGACAAAGAGTTCACCAAGCACATCTTCTAGTAATTGACTGCCTTTCCTTGGCCAAAGCTTTAGATTGTCATCAAAGGCTCTTGTGTACTCTTTGACGGAGGCATATAACTCTTGAATGATGAATCTATATAAGATGTCCTAAGGCTCGAGTCATGAAAACCTTCTTTTCATATTCATCCAAAAATCTATCACATAATTCCTCAAATTAATTGATTGACCCTCTTGGGAGGCTCCAATACCATTTCCTATCCCCTCCCTTTAGAGTACTCGCGAACACAAGCATTCTGTAGATCATCCAACCTAGCTGCAAGGCGAGTTAGGCCATATTCTTTCAAGTGTAGCATCGAATCCTCAACCAGAAGCCCATAAAACACTAGGAGATCCCTATAAAGAGGGCAGCATTTAGTCCTCTTAATTGGGATCAACATTGGGTCATCAGGGTCTTCATACTCATGTTGACCTAGTTTCAGCATCTAAGGGTCTCTTATTTCTTCCATTTCCATCTTTATTGGTGCAGAAAGGTTACTTGCTCCATGGACTTCCTTTTCTGCCAACTCACAGAGGATCTTCCATACCTTGTCCTTTCTCAGAGGATCTTCCATATCTTTTAGTATATCATTTTGATCCTTTCTCAGAGGATCTTCCATACCTTGTCCTTTCAAAGGCCATTCCATAATGGATTTATATAGGAGCTTTTGCCCTTCATCTAAAGTAGATATATCAACATTATTTAGAGCTTCAGGGTCAGGTCTTTTCAGCTATGGCTTTCCCTTAACTACTAAGGCTTCCAACGTCCTTATAATATCTAATATTTCAGCATGATGGCCCACCACACGAGACGCTTCAACCACAACTAGATTCCATTGTATGTCGGTACTCCTCCATGTCATTATGACTTTAGCATGATCATTGATCAATGCCATGAGTGTGCCACGGGCTCCAACATGTTTGTTGCATATCCTCTAGGCTGATGGATGGTTGCACATAGTGGTTCTTGAATGGAGACTGCAATAGTTCAAACCTTGGCCCATGCCATCACACTAGAGGACAAACTGACAATTACATGCTTACTTTCCACATTACATAAATCATCTCTTGTAGAGGATTCAATCTCTACATAATTGATTAGGTCTATTAGGAAATTTTGAATAGGGAAAGCCAAGTGTTTGACACCTTGGGAAAATCCCAATTTACAAATACTTTAGTGTGTCCCTAATGGATAGGGTTATAAATTTTAAGTCCCTTTGTGGCCAAGGTTTGGAAACTGCCACTTATTAGTAGCTCTCGAAAAAGGTGCAACCTATCATCAGGACCTAAAACAGGCATGAAAATGGCTCTAAGGCACTAGAGCTGAGCCTCTACTACTCACCTAAAACCACCCCACACGGCCTTGCAGCCACCCAGGAGTGTCTAAGAACTTTTCATTTGTACGATTTTTTAGTCCAACGAATGATCCTTTTCCCACTTCTCAAAGGGAGTCCCTAAACATCTCAATGTTATACACCACGTAACTACACACAAAGGGAGCACCCTTAGCTGATCGCCATAGCTCCACTCTACAGCTCTCCTACACCTTAGGGATTGGTCCCAAGATGCATCGAGAATATAGAATACATTCGAAACAAACTCCACTCTTTCAATTAAACAATCCAATTGATAATCGATAAACATCATCGAACAACCCCCAAGGAACCAAATATCTAGCCCTATGACTTTGAATACCTGACACTCTTAACATCGGTCATCACTTATATAAAAAAGTGCTATACATCCAGGATGTGATACCATATGGTGCATCAATGCAAGTGTGTATGACCATCGTGCTCAAACAAATTTATTCATTAAAATTTAGAAATGTGAATGTGCGAAGTCAATTCTTTTCATGCTTTTCTTCTAATATGATGGTGCTTCATTGATTTTGGACTAGTACTAAGCTTTCTCTGCTACTAGACCCTTTTAATTTTAGACAACAACGAACCCTATATGGCATGAAACATCAAAATGCAACATACTTTATCAACTCAACAACCCCCTACTACTTACCATTTAAAATTTTTGCATGCGTTGATAAGTTTAAGGTGTGGCTTTTTTTTTTCAAAAGCAATAAAAACTCACTCTAACAAAGAGATAGGGTTGAATTGAGACTAAACCTCATGCTTCAACTCTATCATGCATTCACAAACATAAATCTTATTTTTTCTTATTTTTCTTGATGTGAAAAACTTAAAATTTTTCATTTTCTTTATTTTTTCTTATTTATTTACAAAAAATGACTGATAATTATTGATTTTTTGGTTTAGATTGATTGATCTTATGATAAATAATTTTTTGATAAAGTTTTCAATCCATAGGAACAACAAATGCACACCAAAAACCTAAAAACCGCATATTTTTCCTTAAATCACATAGTCTTGGGTTTTGTGTGTTTAGCATAAAATTATTATACGGCTGGTTTTTTGTGATTCCTTCAACATTACTGATCAATCAAAGTATATGAAATCAAATACAATCATTGCTAACCATTTCAAACAACAATTGATCATAAAATGATGAAATCTACCTTTTTCTCATAAAATCGTGAATTATGACATATATATTTTGAGCTTGGAGGCCTGTTGATGCTCTTCAATGGCTATTGATGATCTATCCAACCTCAATTCACATCCCTTTTCACTCCCGCATGATTGTACGACCAAAAATATCCATCTCAATGCCCAACTCTTATCTTTTGCATTGATCCATGAGAACAAATAACAAGAGAGAGGAAAGAGGAGAGAGAAAGACTAAAATAAGATCTTTTTACTTGGTACATCCTTTTTTTTCATTTTTGTAGCAACGCCATCAAGAAGAGGACTGGGAAGAGAGAAAGAGGAGAGAGAAGATTGCAAAAGAGAGAGGAGTACAAAAGAGAGAGAAAGAGAGTGATGAGGAGAGAGAAATACTAGAAATGGAGAGAGAAATATTAGAAAGAAGAAGAGAGATGGTTGAAGCCATGAAAGGATAGGAGAAGCTAGAGAGAGATGAAGGAAAAATATGTATTATTGTGTAAAAACCAATTACATGTATATGTATCCTTTGCCCTTTTGTATGCCCCTAATTCAATTCTTTACATTCCATCCCCACTTGAATGTTTTTTCCCTCAAAAATAAAAAATAGGACTTATTACAAATTGCCAAGTGGTGGAAAGGGGTAGGGTACTCTACATGGACTAAAATAAATTGGCATCCAAGGATTCACGAAATAAGTACAACTAGAGGGCTAAGAATCAAGTACAAAGCATTGACAACCATTGGGAAATATGAAAATGAAAATTTGGACCAAAATATTGCCATTAAGAGCTCCTCCTAGATGGAGATTCTATGATGTTATAGCTCCAAATGAATCTCTCATTAAGTTCTTTTAGCCCATATGATTCACACATCTCTGTCATTAATTTGGCTCTAAATATGGTCCAAAACAGAGATCTATTCTACAGTGAAGCAAAGCCTACTAGTTAGCATGACAGTTGTCTCAAAATTATTGAAGATAAGGAAATTATTCCTAGAGTAATGTTGGTCCACGCAAAGAGTTAAGTCTAGCCCTTAACCTCTTGGGTCAAAAGGAAAGGTAATATCCCATCCGTGCATCATGGTCACCGAATCAAAGATATCATCACTTATGAAATAATATGCATGTACGAATGAATCCACAAAAGCATAAGCAACTGAATCAAATAGAATCCCATGGTCATGGTCTTCAACAACTAAATCAAAGAGAAGCCCATGCTCATGGTCTTTAACAACTGAATCTTTATAGGCTGCAACTATAAACCCTTTACCTTCATCTAGATCATCATCAAAATTATCTTCATCATGACTGTCTTTATCCTCTTCATCTGAATATTCAAGAACCACAAATATCCTTGCATTATTTGCTTTATAGATGTCTTGATGATTAGAAAGCCTCGGTTCAACACATCTATAGCATAATCCTTGAGCATGCAACTCTCTGATCTAATTACTGGTTAATTGTCGAGCTTTATGGGTTTTAGACCCAATATTGCCCACATCATCACTATATAGATCATCAATAGAATAATCAAACTATTGTCCCTTGTACCCATGAGGAGCATATGGCTGAGAAGTACATGAATGTTGCTCATGGTCATGTTGTTGTCCATATAGGTATATGTGTCCATGAGAGAGTGATTGGCTATACTCATTGTTGTATATATTTAGCAATGATTGCAATAAGTCTTGCTAAACTACTGCATCAACCATGACAATCGATACAACTAGCATATACTTGTCATATACATGTGCTAAACCCTCTTGCAAAACAACATTACCATAAAGATTGATGAGGGATTCCAAAATGCATGGTTGTACCAATTGATCCATAAGAGATGTCAAATGTTTGACAAGTGCTCGTTCTATCTGGATGGCATCTATCACTTTAGCTGCCATCATGGTTGCATCAAAATGTATAAGTGCATATGCCAACACATCAATCATGTCAAGCATGTGAGAAAATGACTTGCTAAATTCCAATGCTCTTATGATGCTCATAATATTGCTATTCGATGCCACTTGCCTCCTATAAGACACTTTAGAGTCAATATTGCCTTGTGGTACATGACAGGGATCAAAACCATGTGAGTAATACTCTTGCTGAGACATTTCTTAAATAATAAACCACAGTTGTTGATGAAGTTTTTCTACCATTTTTACTTGCAATTCTAACCAGTAGTAACTGTTGCCACTACTGACCTAGTAGATATCTTGAGTGATGTCCCTAGAAAAATTGTAACTTGTTGTATTGGTAGATATCAACCAGTTGTACTTTAGTTAGCCAACAACTCTATCATTTTGATCTGAATGTCCAATTCTTGGTGCTTGTGTTGACATTTGTCTACATCCTTGGACATATGGTAGTCAAATTAACTAAGGTTTTTTTTTTGTGCTATGGTTATTGTTCTCACAACAGTTGCTAAACCAGTCTTTTGTTGTCTTTACAATTGCTAAACTAGTCTTCTGCTTTCTTTGTCCTAAAATCCATCCTATGGATGAAGAATATGCTTTGTAGGCTTAGTCAACTCACAACAAATAGAGGACGTCATGGATGTGCTTTGAAGTGTATGTAAACATAAGGAAAACCACCACTTAGATCAGACTTTGGGGTAAACAAACCTTCTGTAGAAGTGAGAGCTACATCATAATCAGCTTGGTCATTCCTTTTTAACTACTATTCCTTCTAGTTGAATAGTAATCCATCACATGCCAGAGTGCCTGTCAATCTTATCATCAAAGCCAAGAAGGCAACCTACACTTACCGAGTATTTTGCAATTATTCTGAGAATGCTAGCAATGATATTCTTTGCAGCAAGCTATATCAATATGAGGTAAGGCCCAATTCAGTTGTTGCTTCTCAACCTTAACCTGCGGCAAGTTTGTTTCAACATACGTAACTTCTGTAACTCAAAGTATTAGGCCTTCAGCTACCCCTACATTTGCACATCTCAGTGAGGAACAACTGAAAGAAGAAGCACAAGTTGGCTTATTAATCTTTCAAATGCAGCCATCTCTTGACAACTCTCTCACAAATAGGAGGATGCCAGTACCAAGCTAGTGGAGAGGAAGGAATCGATAGCTGCTCCACATCGAGTACGAATGCTCACTCATGACACATAAATCTACATGTATGTATGCCTCCAACATATCCATATGAAGCTATTAAAGTTTCCCCTTCTATATAATCATCGCTAGTTATGGAAAGGAAATTGAGACTTGGAAGCAATGTTTCAATAGGAATGTCGAAAAAGACCAAGGTAGGATCGCCACTTTCGCCATCTGAACGGATAGGAATGCATTTTGCTAAGCTGATAAAATTTAACAGCATCAAGAGGAATACAGAAAGTCTTAGAAATTTTGGAGGTACTAATTGCTTCAAGGTTTGCATCTCCTAAAGACTCATTAGGAATACTTGTTTTGAACCACTACACATGACTAGCTCCTTCAACGCTCCCAGAGATAGTTGCACTGATTGCAACTTTGTTAGCTTCATGTATGTCTCCAACAATCTATAGTTGAGTGGCTTTTGGAGGAGCAAGCATTAATTTTGTTTGTAAGGGAAGAAATAGGATCCCCTTGAAGCACTTCAAAATTTATAGGTGTATAAATGAGAGAGGAATTTAAAGCCCGTTAAAATGCGAGAAAAGAAGTGGAGAAGAGAAATTTCAAGGCGGGAATTGAACCTCATCAGAAGTAGCTGAGACGAATTTGGAAATTTTTATAAGCTGTAGAAGATGGGATTTGAAAGCAATTTCAAAGGGCAATTGCATATTTTTCATAATTTTTCTAGACCTCGGATTGAGCTAGAGCAACTTTTTGCCTGTTCGGGATGTCAAGCCGGTTAGGGAGGATTTTTCCCAACTCAAAACGGGCGATCGAGAAATGAAGTTGGAAGGGTCAAATGTCAAATGGGCCAAGTTTTAAGATAAATTGGGCATGCCATTTGGGAGGGGGCCAAAAAGGCCTTTAAAATTTTTTAAATTTGGTTGGGGGGGGGGGGGGGGCGGGGGGGGGGGGGGGGGGGGGGGGCATTTCAAAACGGCGATAGTATGAAGGCCATGGCTAAAAAAAAACAAGGCACCAATTCGATCAAAGTAATCTCCTCGTTGAAATTTTTGCTTCCTATTGTCAGTGCATTTTGTTCGTGCAGTGGCTGCTCAATTGAAGAGCAGAGAATTCAATATTTCTCTCTCCTCCTCCTCTCTCCTCTAAGGGGCTGATCATACATAGAAAATAAAAAAGAAGAGGGAGATGAAGGATGCTTGTTCGGTAGGGACCGGATTGCTCCAAGATCGAAATGAGAATGATAGGCAATGTATAGCGTTGTCAAGGAAATGATGATGGATTTATTGGCTGTTCAAAACCATTTCATAAAAACACGGAACACGCAAATAGGTGGTATGCTCAAATTCTACAAATAAAATCTCATTGTTTTGATGTTTGATGGCTTTAATAATGTGCACATGGAAAGACAATTTTTATGAATCATGTTTGAAGTATGTTTGAGGGCTGTATATGATAAAATGTAGAACCCATAGTCAAACATAGTCATAATTAATGATTTAAAACTCGAAATGCATCTTAAATGAGGAAAAATGAGAGTTTCTTCCATTTTAGGTTGGGAAATGAAGTTCATATGGGATAAAAACCTAATAAAAACTAGTGCTTAGTCAATATGATCAATCAAGACACATAAATTAGAAAATACCACATTTTTATTAACAAATAAATGAGGGAAAATTAAAAAAAGGAAATTTTAGTTTTTGCACCTAGAAATTTAGAAAAAAATACATTTTATGTTTGTGAACATAGAACAAAGTTGGAATATGAGGATTAAGCCTCACTCAAGCCTTGGTTCTATGTTAGAGTATGTTTTTATCGATTTTTAGATGAAAAACTACATAAAAATGAACGTTACACCTATCCAACAAATGCAAAACCTAAACGGTAGGAGGAAAGAGGGATTGTGAAAGTGACTGGTCACTAAAAATGTTTTAAATTCTAGTTTATTTGATTATACATAGCATATAGGCCGATCACCACTTAAATTCAAGAGAGACTAGTAGCACAAGAAAACTCGGTGCTAGTCTCTAGCAACACCGCAATTACGAGTAGCTTGGAAATCATTTAAGGATTGGTTTTGCACCTCACGTGGCTAGGTTTTTAATCATAAAATTCTTGAGCATGAGGTGTGTCATCCAGAATTGCAGTATGCATATCACATGGTAACTCCTAGATGCATAGCAATTGATTGCCAAACACATGACCTACGTGGAGTTATGAGGAAACCCAAGCTGTAGGCTAGAAGCTCGAATCTTTGGGGAATTGTCAAGTGAGGACATTTATATCCTGAAACGTTTGAAATAAATAAGAGTGGAGTGTGTTTGTATGTGCTTTATGTTAGAGCAACGCATCTTGGGGCCGATCCCCAATGTGTAGTAGAGCTGCAGTGGGGCCATGGCATTCAATTGAAACCTCCACCTCAAGCCTACACTCCTGAATTCAAAGTGAGATCTTCAAGGAGACGAGGGATTCAAACTCAACTTCTAGTCTCTTACCCTTGAATTGATGGCTCTCCTTCTCTCCTTGTCCTCCCTTTTATAGTTTTTCTCCACTCCCTTTCACATGTGTGCTTTTTTATAAAAGCTCAAGGTGTTTAGCTTTAAAGCTTATGCTTTTTACTACTTTTAATTATTTTTGTTTTTTCCTACCTTGTGCATATCTACAACTTTTTTGGATCATAAATTTGTTATATGAACTCCGAATATAGTTATCCAGGTAGTCAAAATGATCGAAATACATGTGGTCAACAAGTTCGTGCAAGAAAAATTGAAAAAATCCATAAAAAATAGGTAAAATATCAATTTTTGTAAATCTTATTATTTTTCTCCATATTTTATCTTGGACAAATTATTCCCTTCAAAATAAATCACAATATATATTTAGATCCATCTAAAGTGGGAATCAAGTTATCTAAACATGATACTAGATATCTTAGACTATTCTAGTAAACTAGTCCTACTTCCTTTGTGTGCTTTGAAGTTCATATGAACTGGAGCTTCTGAGATCCAATATAGGCCTATTCATATACCAACCTTCCTTAGCCTATTGTTCTTGTAGTTCCACACGCTTTCAGTACACCTACAAGTATTACCCTATCTCAATCAATACCCCCCTCTAGTATTTCATCATACAGTTTGAGGACCATATTGAAATGGCCATGTAGGGCATATCCTTTGATCATTAGGCCCTACGATGCAATGCTTCGACTTGGTAGCTTATCAAACTCTTCATGTGCTTCTTGTAGGCTAGAACACTTGACATACATGTCCTCTTTTTCTTCAAGAAATACTCGGTGATGATGTAAAACTTACGACCTTTTCCTTTGATTCTTGAGTCTTTAAAATAGAAACCTTCATATGAACTTGTTTTTCCATGCAATGTGCCCTATCAAGAATATACTTTGGAAGAGAATTTCATGCCCAAACATTTATGCAGTTTGCAAATTAAAATACATGCAATGCAATCAATCAAACGATCAATCAAACGATGCTTCCACAAAAAAACATATGAATGCATTGAAGAAATTGTGCCTAGCCTAACTACAGGTACTCATGCATTATGCAAATGCAAACAAAGAGAAACACACAATGGAAAATAAATTCCCAATGACGGTGACTAATGTGTTCAAATTCTTGGCGAAAAACTCTGCCCTTAGGTTCGTAGTGGTGGACGCACAACATCACGACATCCGCACCCTCCAAACCTACACATCCTCCGTCATGTGCCAACTAGATTACTACTTGCAACATTGTTCCCACCAGGATCATATGCGTAATCATCTGGAAAGTATGAAAAGTAGGTAAACTTGCATAGGTTATCATAGCATCCTCCTAGATCATATGGAAGAGTCAAAGAAGGCAAGTTTTCATAGATCATCACCAAATTCAATGGCATAGTATTCTCTCCTACAAAAAACTTCTCCATAGCATCCATATCTTCTTTGGTTGGTTGATCTTTAGACCATGCTGTGACTCCAATCTTATCAATATTCATCTCCATAAATGGCATAAGAATTGGAAAATCCTCATTACTATCCAAAGATATTTTAATCTTTTTGTTAGCTGTCTTATATTTTGACTATACTCTTGCTTCTTTTCTACAACCTGCAAATTTCAGCTCTTGCTACAAATACCCTGGAAACACAAATTTTGCTGTGTATAAACATCACCCAACTCTTTTGACTGATAGAAATCAACCATTTCTTTTTCACACTGCATATGAATAGCCCAATAGTGAGGCTCATAGCTTACTTCATCTATAAATATTGTTTGATGCTCTAAATCATCACTCTATAAATCATTTTACTGAAATATTTTAGCAAAGAACACAGTTTGTTGAAAATTCTCAGCACCCAAATTTTCTTCCAGCATGAAATCAACATTTTTGCAATTCATCGCTAGAGAATTGACATGTATGACATATGACAACTCTTGATTTTCAGTTTTCAGCAATGTAGAAAGATCCTCCATAGTATCCAAGCATAATAGCCCGTCATAAAGACCATCAGTAACCTCCTCATTAGAATCTTTCTCCTCAATCTTCTTCAATTTTTTAGTCATTTCAATGTTGGGAAGTAGCTTGAATCTAGGTTGCTTTTTTGGCTTTGGATCTTTTGTCTTTGGGTTTTTTTATCTTCCCGTACTTTTGGCTTTTGAACATAAGTCATACTCTGCTCTAGTTCTAAAAAAGAAGGCTGGGAAACTGGATCATAATCTCTTTTTCATTTCTCCTCAACAAGTGCTTCAACTCCTTAAGATTTCACTATCATGGAAAAATTTGTAGGAATACATCAAGTGGGGTTTGAAACCAGAGCTGGACTAAGCAGCTGTTGCTCCCTTCTAGTCATCTTGTTTTTAGGTCTTTTAAGTTCTTTAAAATCTCCTCCATCATATTTCGACACTCTATTTTACAATTGTTCTGGCAACTACAACACGAATAGGCATAGGCATAGGCATAGAAGTAGGCATAGACACAGGATGAGAAATAGGAGAAGTAGTGGATGGTGCAACAAAATAAGTATGAGAAATCGAGGTAGGAGAAGACATCACTAGAGGTGATTGCATGCCGTTCTACAAGAAATCCTTCCATCTCCACTTCTTTGTCAATGTAGAGACCACATTAATAGTATCTTGCCCATCCATCTTCAATCCCATAGGTTGTGTACAGTCTTCAAGAAGCTCTCTCAACTCATCTTGAAGTGTAGAATCAGTTGCCTACAAGAATTGTTAAATACATGGATCTAGAGCATGGCAGGAGCTATGGAGGATGGAAGATGAAGACAAGAATCATGTTGGCATAGACAAGGAGAGAACAAATGTTACACAAGTGAATTAGGTTCCAAGATGGAAGCTTAGACTCATAAAGATAATCTTGTGTAATGGATTGACAAAGACAAGAAACTTAATTGAAAGTACAAAGCATCATGACATTGTATGAAAAGTGGTAGTCAAGTACAATGCTTTATAGTTGTTGGATGGCTATAGTTTTCCTCTCTGTGCATATGGGTTTCAGTCTGCCTGCATGTCCTAAGCCCAGAGCTACCTCCTACAAAGAGGTTACAATAGATGTGATTGCAAATATCTCAACATCCCTCCTCAATCACAACCAGAAAGTACAAAGTGTGTAGAGGCTTTAGTGAAAGTAACACCCGTAAAGTGTGGGCACACCATAAACATAGCAAAACACCAGAGGCTGTCGCAGAAAAGGCTAAGTGTGGGTACCACAAATATGATGGTCATCTAGAGGCTGTAGCAGGGGCCTTACAGAGGCTGTAGTACAAGGCTATATGGGGAGTTTTACAAGCTTATGATAAAGACATTTGGGCTAGACATTACAAGGCTAAAAAATTCAGTGAAAAATAGGATCAAGGACCATGAGGCCCATGCGGTTTTTAGCATTTCTTTTAACATAGATCTTCAATTCATTGCAGCTCTTCTTGTCTAGCTTCCTATACTTGTACTTCACTTTGTTTCCCAATTCAAAGTCTTCATGATTTTTCTACTTTGTCTTCTTATTCTTGTTCTTTTGGTCCTCTTGATCTGCTTCTTCATTGACTTTGCTTACAATAGTTGCATCAGTCTTTATATCCATGTCCCCCTCAAGAAAATGTATCATTGTCTTTGAGGCAGTAGAAATGTCTTCAAAATCTTCAAATAAATTCATCAATTACTCTTCAAAACAAGTAAATCCATCCATTCCTACAAGCGGAATAAACAAGCCTTCCATGTAGTTGAATTGAACAACAAGAGTAATGTTACTCTTCATGAGAAGCATCTTCATAAAAGACTTGATTTTGGTCATTCCATGATGGAAATTAGCTTCACATGACTGAGAATAACTAGCAATGAGTTGATCTTTGTATGGGTTAAAAGACACAAGCAATTGCAGTGAAGTATCAAAAGATACTAGTTTGAAATTTGATGTTTGTTGCTTGAGTTTGACTTGATGATCTTCAAAAACTCTTCATAGCTTCCCCTCCTTGCTGATTTGATGCTAGGACCTTCAGGTCTGAGTGATAGTGGGTTGTTCTAGTGGCAGAAGAGAGAAAATGAAGGAAAAATGAGCTTGAAGGTAAGTGGCTATGGCTATCTTGTCAAAATAGGGACCATCGACTGGTAAATGAGCTCTCACGAGCTCCACAGGTCAAATCTGCTCAAACCCTTTGAGATAGAGGACCCTCACTAATGGATCTAACTCCCCATAAGAGGGTTTGTACTCATCTTGCCTGAGTTGAAAGATCTAAGCCTTCAAAGTGGTCATTGTCAAAACTGCAACCAAATTTGGGAAAATGCAAATGTCGAGCCTGGTGTGCATCAATCTCCTTTATTTTTGTGCCAACAAGTTGCATCTTTACATGAAGAACAACTCTCGAGAAGAAAGATTGAAGAGATATGGCCTAGTTGATGAGATATGGCTGCTCCAACAGAGGTAGGTAGGTGTTGTTCATAGACAAAGTTATGGCAGCGACTCTGAAAAGAGGAAATTCTGAAGCTATAGTTACCCAATCTCAAAGATTGAGGTGCCAACAAGGAGCTTTGGAAGTAGAGAAACACTTCTCCAAAAGGAAGTCTAGAGAGATTTGGCCTGTGGAGAGAGATTTGAAAGCTTCAAGCTGACAGGATGCTGTTGGCTATGGCTGATATGGAAGCTTCATTGAAGGTAGGAATGCAAATGAAGTTGGAGATAGGGTCCAGTACTCAAACTGAGTTGAGCAAAGATGGAAAGGAGCTGAGAGGAGTGAAAGGAGAGTTGGGCCATGCTCAGTTGAGCTCTAATACCATGTTAAATACGCAGATCTAGAGCATGGAAGGAGCCATGGAGGATGGAAGATGAAGACAAGAATCATGTTGACATAGACAAGGAGAGACCAACTGTTACACAAGTGAATTAGGTTCCAAGATGGAAGCTTGGACTCATAAAGAAAATCTTGTGTAATGGACTGAAAAAGGCAAGAAACTTAACTGAAAGTACAAAGCATCATGACATTGTATTCATTCTATATGAAAAGTGGTAGTCAAGTACAATGCTTTCTAGTTGTTGGATGGCTACAGTTTTCCTCTCTGTGCATATGGGATTCAGTCTGCATGCATGTCCTAAGCCCAGAACTGCCTCATACAAAGAGGCTACAATAGGTGTGATTGCAAATATCTCAACAAGAATAACTCCACTTTCTCCAAGTTTAGAGCTCTTTGCTCTAATGCATCCAACTGCTTGTATCACTCTTCAAACTCTTGCAACAACTCGGAAGCAACAAGTCCTTTGTTGGGTTGATAGACCCACTCTCTGAATGTCTTCCACTTAGCAATACCATAATCCTCTAGAAAATATTTGTCTTTGAGCGCTTTCTTGAAAACATTCTAGTTTGAGTCTTGCACAAACAAATCGGCCACTCTAACATGCAAATCATACATGACAAGACATAGGAAATAGTTGCTCCAATTGGACAAAACTCTGAATAAGCTCATCTAGATTTCAAAGGCTTTAAGATAGGCTGAAACATTTCGGCCATCAAGTAATTTGCGCTCACTAACCACAGCCTTGATCGCTTTGGTTGCACCATACGTATGCTCTTTATTCTTGATGCAGCATTCGTTGTTGATCCAATTGTTACTTATGTAACTGTTGCTAATGCTGCATAGATAATTGTGTCTACTGATTCTGCATCATAATGGCTGAAGAAAGAGTTTGCAATAAAGTATTTATCTCATCGATTGAAAAGGAAGAAACATCGATGAAGTGGGTGGATTATTTGAAGAGTCTCCCATCTTGATGATCAAAAGCAACGCTTTCACGTTGGCTTCACCAGATATCGCATGGGATTCACGTGGGGAATCCTGAAAATTGCTCACCCATAGGGATGCTTTGAGATGGAAGAATTCCACAAAATAAAACTTATTCAGAAGAATTTTGAATGAGAAGACAATTTCTTGATTGAAAATATAAACAAGTTATAGGTTCATAAGATTTTCAATTTTGATCACAAGGTTTTCAGAAAAGACAAGATGAATTCCCAATCTAAGAGAGAAGAGAAGAAGGAAGGATGACCAATTTTATGAAAGAATTTAGAGGAGCATGAAGCTAGACTTAGAAGCCTGATATCATACAAAATTCAATGTCGATCTTCAAAAAACAGGTGAGAAGCTTTAAACTCAACTCAAGCGGCCAATCTTCATAGCGATTCATGATGAAGATTCTTCAATGTCAGTTAGGGGCTTAAAGCACATCCTCAAACCTTCTCTCCAAAATTTGATGGCGAGATTGAAGAAGGCAAGGGATACAACCTCCACCTCAAGCCTGCACTCCCGAATTCGAAGCGAGATCTTCAAGGAGACGAGGAATTCAAACTCAACCTCTAGTCTCTCACCCTTGATTTTGATGGCCCTCTTTCACTCCTTGTTCTCCCTTTTATAGTTTTTATCCACTCCCTTCCACGTATTGTGTTTTTTCATAAAAGCTTAAGGTGCTTAGCTTTAAAGCTTATGTTTTTTACTGCTTTTCACTACTTTCATTTTTTTTGCCCTATATCAGTATGCAACTTGTTTCGATCATAACTTCGTCATATGAACTTCGAACATAGTCATCCAGGTACTCAAAATGATTGGAATGCATCTAATCGACAAGATCATGCAAGCAGAATTGCAAAAATCCATAAAAATAGGCAAAATATCAATTTTTGTAAATCTCATCATTTTTCTCCATCTTTTATCTTGGACGACTTATTCCTTTCAAAATAAACAGCATTTTATGTTTGGATTCATCTAAAGTGGGAATTAAGTCATCTAAACATGATACTAGAGATTGCAGACTATTCTAATAAACTAGTCCTACTTCCTTTGTGTGCTTTAAAGTTCACATGAACTAGAGCTTCTAAGATCCAAGATAGGCTTATTCATGTACCAACCATCCTTGGCCTATTGTTCTTGTAGTTGCATACACTTTCAGCATATCTACAAGAATTACCCTATCTGGATCAATACCCTCCTCTAGTATTTCACCATAGAGTTTGAGGACCATATTGAAAGGGCCATGCAGGGCATATCCAATGATCATTAGGTCCTATGATGAAATGCTTCCACTTGGCAACTTATCAAACTCTTCATATGCTTCTTATAGGCTAGAACAGTTGACATACGTGTCCTCTTTTTCTTCAAGAAATATTCGGTGAGGATGTAAAACTTACGGCCTTTTCCTTTGATCCTTGAGTCTTCAAAACGAAAACCTTCATATAAACTTGTTTTTCCATGCAATGTGCCCTATCAAGAATATGCTTTGGAAGAGAATTTTGTGCCCAAACATTCATGCGGTTTGCAAATTAAAATCCATGCAATGCAATCAATCAAACGATGCTTCCACACAAAAAACTACAAGTGCTCATGTGTTATGTAAATGCAAACAAAGAGACACACACAATGAAAAATAAATTCTTGATGACCCTGATTAATGTGTTCAAATTCTTGGCAGAAAATGCCACCCTTAGATTTGCAGTGGTGGATGCGCAATGTCATGATAGCGTTTATCGGCAGGAGCCGCTAATAAATGGCAGTTTTCATACCTTGGTTGATTGGGACCTATTCTTTAGTGTATGCCAAAAATTAGTGAGCTAGACTCACAAATCCGTCAAGTGGAGATCGAAAAGAAAGAAAGGGCTGAATAAGCTAAACAACGGGTTGAGATAAACAAAAGATACTCTTTGCAAAGGAGTAGCCTAGCTTGGCACACAGTCCGTTAGGGGAGGAAGCTCTAGTCCTTTCCTCCTCGAAGCCCTCCACTTTGAGTGGAGCTATAGTCCCAGTTGTTCAAACCCCTTAGCAAATCCAGTTGTTACCATGGCGGCACAACCTATTGCTATACCTCTTAGAATGTTAGATTTGCCATCTTTGGGATTTCCTTGACCCATCTTTAATGGGTTAGCAGAAGAAGACACGGAACTGCACATTAAAGCATTCTAAAAGTTTATGTCCAACTGTCATATTCAAGATGGATACTTAATGATGTTCTTTAACATGACTTTGAAGGGACGCACTGCAGTATGGTATCACAGTAGCCTAGAGGCTAGAACCATTACTACCATCGATTTATTCTTTATGTCCTTTTGAAGGAGGTTTGCCCATGAAAGGGGAGGTCAGTATTGGCTACGTGTTCTTAATGTTACATGTCAAGAACCTCACAAGAATGTCCGTGGGTATGCCAAGAAACTAAATGAGGTTTTTTGAAAAATAGAAACCTATATTCCTATTCCAGCTCCTGCTCAATCGCAATACTTTCTAAATGGGTTAGTCTTTAACATTCAAGTGCACTTGAGTAGTGTCGCTCTTGCCGACATTGATATGGACATAATATGAGTGGAAGAGGTAGAATCCTGATTACAAGTATCTTATGCCTCTAGGTCAAACTAGAATTCGAGTTTAGGGTTTGGAAATGCTTTAGCGTTGACAAACTGAGGTCAAGGGATGCCCAAGAGTCCTCCTAATGGGAGAGGAAACATAATCTTGAATGTGCCTATGTTGCCAGCTCCTCCTGGTGTGACCATGTTGATGACGAGTCAAATAGCTCCACCAACTGTTGGAAGCCCAATGATAAATCCTACTATTGTTCTAGGGAATCACCAACCAATCCCTAATCAAGTGGTTAGGTCAATATAACTATAGGTAGATGACTGCAGCTTTGAGTCAAGTTCCTCAAATGTCCTTGGCAAAGTTAAGGATATGATGAAGCACTATACAGATATGATCAGCAAACAATATAGACAAATAGCCATTGATGTTAATTTCTTTAAGAAGTAGAAGAATTTGATAGGAAGTCGACGCCCTGAAGAGGGTGGCCCATCAAGATTCAGCTATAAGTGGTGTGGTGGTCAACATTTCCCTAGGAATTGCCCAAATGTCAAATGTAACATATGTGGGAAGTCATGGCCATTTAGCTATTACCTGTTGGAGTGATATTAGCTCTCTCCAACAAGGAAGTAAACAACTAGGTCCAATTAATCATTGAGCACAAGGGAATAATTTCCAGCAAGATGAAGGACCAAAACAAATATTACAACAAGGGAAAACTATGGTAGAGGAACTACCTAGTGGCAGTGGAGTTAGCCTTATAGAAGAGGTTTGTATTAATGGCACGTAATCTGCTCATCTATGGGTTGTTATAAGAGGTCAAAAGGGTAAAGAAGTCAACAAAGCTAAGGCAAATCTTGTCAAGGGAAACCCTAAGCAAGATGATAAGGGGACGTAAGTCCTTAATCCCAACACGGAAAGCAAACCTCTCAAAGTTGTGGATGGTAAAACTGACCCCAAGCAGGATAGGGAGCCGCCAAAGAAGAAGGAAAAACCTAAGAAAGAAGCACCAAAGTTGGTTCAAAGACCAAAAGAGAGAATGGTCTGGCAAGAAAAGTGAGCTCTTGCTAGTTATCATGAATTTGATTTAGTGAGTTCTCTTTGTGAAGTTAAGTTAGATGTAAATCTACTACAATTAATTAAATTGTCTCTAGGAGTGCACAAGGAATTTAAGAAGATCCTATGCACTGGGTATATCATTTAGCCCTTAGGAATAGAGCGAGTAGGAGATGATTGGTTTGAGTAGCATATGTTGATGGAATATTAGTGGACCATTCTATTGTGGACAGAGGATCTTCTATCAACATTATGAGTTTGGAATTGATAGAAAGATTGGGATTGGAGCTAAAAAAAGAGGCCCCCACAATCCTCCAAATGGTTGGTGATAGGTTAAGATAGCCAAAAAGTTGCATTACTAAAGTCCATGTGACAGTTGCCAATGTAGAATGCATTTTGGACTTTAGGGTCATTAGGTTTGCAGCAAGGCAACCTAGCTATTTATTATTGCTAGGCTCGCATGGATCCTACAAGTAGACTATCAGGTTTATATACCCATTGGTCGATTGATCTTTTGTCGAGGTGCTAGACATGTAGTAGTAGATGCCTATCCTAAATCTCCTCAGAGTGAGAGAGTTCTTTTTTTTCGTCAGAGTTTGAGATGCTAGATGTTCCATACGTTAGTGAGACGTCAACAAGTAACGAATCCAATGAGGGATCCACTTTAGAGGATATCTACCAAGTGACTTTGAATGAGCCAATAGAGGCTCAAGAGAGAATAAGGGATGCAGATGTAATCAAACTCAACTTTCATACGATGAATGATTCTCAAATTGGGTCCATGCTCAGTTTAGAAGAAAGAAAGAACTATGTGTCATTTATTCAAGGATTCGTGATATTTTTTCTTTTGAGTTATGATGATGAGCTGAGAGGCATTTCTCCCAGCCTAGCTGTTCATACCATTCCTCTAAAGGAAGGTATCTGTCTTGTGCATTAGAAAGTAAGGAATTTCTCCCAACCTAGCTATTCATAACATTCCTCTAAAGGAAGGTATCTGTCTTGTGCGTTAGGAAGTAAGGAATATGCATTTTTAACTAAGGGATGGATTGTTCCAGGAGTTACAAAAATTGCGAAAAGCTGGATTAGTCTTCACTGTTTAGCACACTGAATGGTGTTCACCTATTGTTATCAAGAAGAAGGAAAATAATCAAATTCTGCTTTGTGTAGAATTTAAAGAGATTAATAAACAGATAGTTAAGGACTACTATCCATTGCCTTTTATTGATTAGATTTTGGACCAGTTAATGGATAGGGAAATCTATTTGTTTATGGATTTCTTTGTTGGATATAACCAAATGGCCATTGTAGAGGAATACAAATTGAGAACGACATTTATTATTGCCTTTGGTACCTTTGTGTATCATGTGATGGCCTTTGGTCTATGCAATGTGTCTGGATCTTAGCAAAACGAATAGCCGATAAGACCTTTGGTGATATTTCCCCAGAGGAGTTAAAAGTCTTTATTGATGATCTAGGGGAAGCCACCATAAGGGAGCGAAAATTGATCATTCTTAGGAAGTGTTTTGAGCTTTGTATACAGTTTTGCATTGCTCTTAGTCCTAGAAAGTGCATATTTGGAGTGCCCTATGGGTTGTTACTCGATCATGTGGTTAGTTCATTTGGTATTTTGACTGGCCCTAAAAAGATAAAGGTTAGCCTTTATGAGCATGCTATGTACACAGATTTTTGTCATCAATGGGATATTATCAAAGATTTATCAACACACTGGCAGAAAGAGTGTTTCCATTGATGAACCTTCTATCTTTTAACTATCTATTTGAGCGGAATGAAGCCTGTCAAGTATCCTTTGAGGATGTGAAGCATGAATTAGCAAAAGCTCCAATCTTAAAAGCACCTAGAAGAGGTGAAGTTTTCTACATATTTTCAATAGCCACACAATGCATAGTATCAACTGTTGTTTAGCCCAAATTTGAGAGGAGAAATCTCGGGAGAAATGGTATCATCCAATTTCCCTTTGGTAATAGGAAATTGGGGATATCCAAAGTTAGCTACACATACATGGAGAAATTATGCCTACGAATGGTCTTTGCAACAAAGAAATTTAGACATTATATTCTCTATGAGAAGGTAATATTCTTTACGAAGGCAAAAGGACTCAGATTGTTGCTCAATAAGTTGTAGCCGCCTGATTGTTTAGCAAAGTAGTTAATCACTTTGCAAGAGTTTGATTATGAGATTAGGAGCAAGCCACGGAAGCTGCAGGGTATTGTAGAATGCCTTGTGGATTTCGGGGAGCCAAAAGAAATCCTGGTTTAGGGAAGTGATATTGAGGGTTTTTTTAGAATCGATACTGCTTCCATCCCTTCCTAGTATGTGATGATAACACATTATTTATCTACAAGAGGGTTTTCAGTTGCGTTATCAAAGTTTGAAAAGAGAAAAATCAAGCAAAAATTATTACAATTTTTTATCATAGCAGGTGTCTTGTATCGGAGAGGAGTAGATGACATCTATTGACATTGTGTAGTACCCGATGAAGTACCGTTTATTCTTGAGGAGTGTCATGACTCAACATGTGGGGGACATTTTGTTGGCCGACTTAGTGCTATCCAAAAAGCTCTCCGTGTAGGATATTGGTGGCCGTCGATTTTCCAAGATGCTTTCAGTTATGTGAAGCATTGTGATGTTTTTCAAAGACATGATGTGTGAGAAAATCGTAGGCGACCTTTAAATCCCATTTTGGTTACGCTACCCTTTGAAAAATGGGGTATTGATTTTGTGGGACCAATATACCCTTCATCAACTATGCGAAAGCGGTATATTATTTTAGCAACATACTACTTTACAAAGTGGTTTGAAGCTCAAGCCATGGTGAAGAACAATGCTAAGGATACAACGAGTTTCATTATGGAGCAAATTGTCTACTATTTTGGCCCACCAAAGTGTAATATCTCCGCACAATAAAAGTTAGTTGGTTGGTTCGTAAGTTAGTTAGTCAAATTAATAAGCTAGTAAGATTACTAACTAAAGACTAACTAAGGTAAAAACTAACAAACATTAATTATTGATCATTTTTATTTAATTTAAAATATTTTATTTAGAAAAATCAAGAGTCGTAAATTCGATATTTTTCTCAAATTGGCAAGGACCGTAGTCACCCTTCACGTAAATTACAACGTGAACAAAACTTATGAGTTATATTAATCACTAGGATAATATGCATAGTTTGGATAGTTTAAAAATATTAGATTTTGGGCAAAGCTAGTATATTTTAGATATTTTAGATATTATCCTAAAAAAACGATATGGAACTGGATGTCATTTAAAAGAAAAGACAAGTGATATTTTAGTTAGTTTGAAGATTTTATAAAAAGAAAAATAAAGAAAAGTGACTGGCGAAATCGCGCGCGCCGTGATCGCAGTTTACAGGCAGTAAACAGCACTTCGAACAGAGAAAAGAAGAAGGAGTGAACTAAGAGCTTTCTAACCAAGTGTCTTGGAGTTTTACCCCCCTTTCGGAGCCAATGGAACCATCAGATTTATGATCTGAGCATCAGATCACTGATCTTTCCAAGATCCCCCTCCACAAAGAGCTCCACTTCTCAACCACAAGCCCTCTTCTCTAATTCACTATAAATATGAGGCATGGGAGAGGCATAAGAAGCATAAGGAGACCCCGAGAGGCTGCGAGAGAGAGGTAGAGAGAAGGATACCCCTCCAAGAGATTGTGAGGAAGAGCTTGAAAGAGAGCTTGAGAGAGAAAGAGAGAGAGAGAAGAGTCACCTCGAGAGGCTGCAAGGAAGAGAATTAGCTCAATTCCCTCTATCTCGATCCTCGACTTAACCATCTTCTCTTACGCTCTTCCATCTTGAATCTATTCTACCTTCTTAATCTCTTGAGTCTACCTGCGGACGATGGCCTCCAAGCAAAGAATGTCGCGTGCGGATGACAATCCTGCAACCAGCAACAAGGCTTCGAGCAAAAGCATCACTGTCAATCCAACTATAGTTCCGGTTGTAAGTAATGTATTTTCAAGTTGATAGATGCTTGCTTTGATTCTCGTATGAGATACGTTAAGCCCATACTATTGCATGAGTATAGGTGATGGGAAAGGATAAATTTCATCTCGCTTACTCAGAAGATGGAGTTTGCGAAGTGCATATATCAAGGGAAGATAATTGCATCTAGTTACATATGACTTATTTGCTAGTAGAGCAATTACAAGGAAGAATCAGTCAAGCGTTGTGAATGGCATAGTCGTCAAAAGAATGACATTAAAAGATTGGGCATATAAGTGCTAGATTAAAGTATAGTCAAGGGTTATAACTAGCCTGATTGCTAAAAGAATATGACGTTAAGAATCATGAATAGAGAAGTACTAGTTTAAAGTTTAGATACTTCAAAAGTACTTAGCCTAAGAGCCTAGGAGTCTAATTACTTGAGATCATCTCACACTTATCTTATCAAGTATTTATATGTTATGCCTATAACATATTTGATATATGAGGATAAATTTCTATTTGCCTCATGACTTGACTAAGAGCTAGTACAAGAAATTGATCATAAGGGTTAAAACTAGGATGTCTTGAGATCCGTTGGATAAGGATGACTTTTGCCAATCCAAATTCAGGGTTGGGTTATCAATCAAGGTAAGTGACCTATAGAACTTACATCATGAATAGTGTTTGAACCCTTAACATATGCCCTAGCCGAAGGAAGGAAGTGTTAAGAACATGTTTGCATGGTATTGCTCTTAGATCCTAAGGGAGGGAGCAAATATACAATGGAAATGTTATATCGTCTATTCTTGCATTGTTTGGAAAGAATGCAATTGGTTTTGTTGATTGATCGAACAACATCCTAAATGTTTTTACATTCAATTGGTTGTTAGTTATTGTTTGGATGATATTTTTGATCTTCAAGCGAAGAAGTACACATTTGTGAAAGGGTGGTTCGTGTTGTATTATGGTGCTCAAAGGGAGCTCTTTCAAGGAAAATTAGAACCCAATTGGGATGGACCATACAAGATTATGCATTTAGGAAAGAATGCATTTACAAGGGGTAGAGTTTAAGACGAAAGTTAACTTTAATAAGCTGAAGCCTTACTATGTGTAAGGGCTGACGTTGGGCTTGGAACCTATGCAGGTCCTTCACGATTCAGCTTAGCATGGAGTAGGTACCAAGATAAGCAGATGGGACTCATCATTCCGTATTTGGAGCATCCGTATCTTGAGCAATGTTACCACTGAGGTTGAGTGATCTGGTCGAGAAAAGGGTATCAGGTTATTGAGTAGCAAGACAAATCCTTCTCGTGGAAAATTAAGGTCTATCACCACCATTGTCAACAAATTTTGATTAGTATTCCTATTGAGTTCAGCAAGGAAGGAGGAATTGTGCCTATTATACTCTCTCTCTCTCTCTTGGCTTGATTTTGATTATTATAAGTACGAGTGAGTTGATTAGTATGGGATGGCCTATCAATGAAGCCTGGGTTATACTCTGTATTTTGATGGAGCTTCTAGAGGGCCTACTAAACCTGTGAGTGTTAGTACAGTCATTAAAGATCCTCGACGTAGGGTTGTTATGAAGATGGGAGACTATTTAGGACCCTCTTTCACTAATAATATGGTAGAATACAAGGCCTTGATTATGGGGTTGAACATACCCGATGTGGTGCTATCCCCGAGTTATTGGTTAAAGGTGACTTGCAGTTAGTAATCAATCAGTTAAATGGGACGTATAGTGTGCAGGATCCCATCTTATAGATGTATCTTCCTCTAGCCTTGGATATGTTGCATATCTTTGAGATGGTGACTTGTTAGTTAGTCCCTCGACAATGGAATCGCTTTGCGGATTCCTTGGCTAACTATGATTTTAAGGAATATGTCTTTTTCAATTGTGGTCTAGGGGAGCTCTTACAATTACCTCCTAACATCAGCTCTAGACTACTTTGGGGTCTTCTTATTAACACGTCATATTTTGTATGTCGATGGTTAGTTTAGGTTATGAGTCAGGTAGCAAGTGAGCACCCTCCTACTCTATCATGGATGCATAGGGTTATGTATCATCATATTCATCGGACACCCCTTGCTATGTATGCAGGGGGGTTAGCTAATAACCTGTTGCACTTAGTGTAGGGCCTAGGAGACCTTATCATTTATCGATTTTGTGCTTTAGTAGAGTAACATTAGGACCAAGGAATTGTTTTAACACTATGTTGTGATGAATGGTAGTAAAATGTTTTATTTCATAAGGCCAAGAGGGCCATTTTTGTCGAGTTCTAATGTTTTATTTCCTTGGGCTAGGAGGTGTAGTTTTGTTGGTTGCGAAATGTCCTATCTCTTTAGGCCAAGAGGGCCATATGTCTATTTGGTGCAGGTACGTTTAATGGTTTTCTGTTTTAGCGATTGCATCACACAGGTTGACAAAGTCACTAGAGGGAGCCTTTGCTGCAGAGGAGATTCTTGTGGCCATTCCAGGTGGTATCATCCCCTTTCGGAGTTTTTCCCTTAAGCAAATAATGTTATATGTGTACATGGGGGTTATTTTCTCTTCGTTTGTGGGGGGCCAAAAATCAAGGCATAAAGTCCTAGGGTTGGGTTAGGTATATCTGAGGGAGATTTGAGTTGCTTTCTACCTCTTGTTAGGACATTGTTAGGCGTCAAAGACTTGTGATACATGGTAGTCCTTGTGACCTTATCCTTTCTGCTTGCTAGGCATCTGTCCTAGGAATCCTTAGTTGTATGAGGCAGTTAGAGAAGCCTACCAAAGTATTAAAGAGGAGCAAGTTCTAAATCTATCTAAAAATAAAAATTACAGAGGTGTGTAAAAATGGGTTCTAACTCCTCAATAAGAAAAGAAGAAAAAAGGAAGAAAATTCCTACAAGTAGTTGATTATCGCCTTGTGGAGGCCTAATAGGTTCCTGGGAACGAGTCAGCAGACCTAGGGCCAATGTCTTATCTTCTTAGGGGTAGCAGCTAGCCGAAAAGAAAAGAAAGGATAGTTGGAGTGAAAATAAAAGTGAGTGTTTAAAAAGAATTAAGTGTCGCCTCACAAAAGCTTGGTAGGTTCTTGGGTACCGAGTCAGGACACCTGAGACCGATGCTCTATTCTCCTTGGGTCACTCTACGCTCAACTCTCTCCTTTTTACATGCTCAAGTATGAAACTTGAAAGGAAAATGTGCTATAAGAAGAAACTATGATGACTAGGCTATAGGAGTCCTCACCTAGTAGGGGCTCATGGTCCAACTCCTAAGTTAGACAAGTAGTTCAAACCAGCACTAGGATGACCTCTTTCAATAGGCTTTTAAGCTAGTCTATGTTAGAGCAATTGGTCAAAGACTTGCTTTGGATTTCTGTCAGATTATGTTGGGCCTCTTCCTTGTGGATTTTCATGCCTTGATTTTGTCAGGGGGTAGGGTGAGAGGTGTGGAGTGTTTTATTAGCTTGATGCTCTGTATGCTTATGTTTGTGCACATCTGTTCATGCAATTCAATGGGCTGTCACCCCATCCTGTGGTCAGCAATGAGAGCAAAATTTAAAGCCCATTAAAATGCAAGGAAAGAAGCAAAGAAGAGCAAATTCAAGGCGGGAATTGAACCTTTATAGCAGTAGAGAAGGATTTGATAATTTTTATAAGCTGTAGAATACAGGATTTGAAAGTGGTTTCAAAGAGCAGTTGCAGGTTTTTCATAAATTTTCCAGATGTTGGATCAACTAGAGCAACTTTCTGTGGGTTCGAGATGTCGAGCCAGTCAAGCAGGATTTTTCACAGCTCAAAACAGGCATCAAATGGATCGAGAAATGAAGTCGAACGGCAAGTCAAAGGTCAAATGGGCCAAGTTTCAAACAAATTGGGCATGCCATTTTAAAAAAAATGGAATTTGGGGGGGGGGGGGGGGGGGGGGGGGGGGATGCCCCTTCTTCATGATGTTTTAGGGGATGGAGGCCATGGCAGAAAAAAACCAAGACATCAATTAGATTAGGGCAATCTCCTTCTCAAAATTTTCACTTTTCCCATCACTGCATTCCATTCATGCAATGCCTGCCCGACTGAAGAGCACAGAATTCAGTCTTTCTCTCTCCTTCTCCTCTCCCCTCTAAGGGAGTGATCATACGTAGAAAATCAAAAAGAAGAGGGAGATGAAGGATGCTTGTCTGATTTCTCCAAGATCGAAAGGAGGAGGAGAGGCAATGTCCAGTGCTATCAAGGAACTGATGATGGATCCGTTGGCTTCCCGAAACTATTTCATAAAAAAACACAACATGCAAATAAGCGGTATACTCAAATTTTACAAAGAAGATCTCATTGTTATGATGTTTGATGGCTTTAATGATGTTTGCATGGAAAGAAAATTTGAATAAATCATTTTTGAAGTATGTTTGAGGGCTGTACATGATAAAATGCAAAACTTGTAGTCAAACATAATTGTAATTAATAATTTAAAACCTGAAATGCGTCTTAAAGGGAAAATGAGAGTTTCTTCCATTTCGGGTTGGATAATGAAGTTCATATGGGATAAACACCAATCTTTAATCAATATGATCAGTCAATTCATATAAATTAGAAAATACCACATTTTTATGAATAAATAAATGAGAAAAAATAGGAAAATTTTAGTTTTTATGCTTAAAAATTTAGAGAAAATTACATTTTATATTTGTGAACGTATAACAAGGTTGGAATATGAAGATTAAGTCTCAATCAAGCCTTGTTTCTATATTAGAGTATGTTTTTATTGATGTTTACATGAAAAACTACATAAAAATGAATGTTACACCTACCCCAACGAATGCAAAACCTAAATGGTAGAAGGGAAAAGGGATTGTGAAAGTGAGTGGTCACTGAAAATGTTTTAACTTCTGATTTATTTGATTAGTCATAGCATATAGACTGATCACCATTTAAATCCAAGAGAGACTAGGAAACTTGGTGCTAATCTTTAACAACGCCGCAATTACGATGGTTGGGTTTTTTATCATAAAATGCTTGAGCACGAGGTGTTCATCCACAATTACATTATGCATATCACATGGTAACTCGTGGATGCATAGTAATTGATTCCCAAACACATGACCTATGTGGAGTTGTGAGGAAACCCAAGCTGTAGGCTAAACGTTCGAATCTTTGGGGAATTGTCAAGTGAGGACATTTATATCTTGAAACACTTGAAATAAATAAGAGCGGAGTGTGTTCCTATGTGCTTTAGAGCAATGCATCTTGGGGCCAATCCCCGATATGTAGCAGAGCTACAGAGGGCCACAACATTCAATCGAAGGGGTTCCTCCTTTATGTTTGTATTACACTGGTGTACTACACCATAGTGTGTGGGACCTCCCTCTAAGGGGTAAGGAAGGGCAATAATTGGACTACGTTCCACTACAAATGCAATATCTACAGTAGCCATTAGGGCAGTGTGTCCCTTGGACATTCCTGGCCTTGAGGCCGTGTGGGGTTGTCTTGTGATGAGTGTTAGAGAGGCTCGGCTAGTGCCTATAGCCAGTGTCGGGCTCGTTTTAGGTTGTCTTGACAATAAATGAACATAATCCGTAACCCAATGTCTTCCTCTAATAGGGTATACTCAGATGCTCCTCTAAAAACAATCTTGAATCCCCAAAATCAGGATCTGCCTATCCCTGAATCATGTGGAGCAATTGTAAGGAGGTCAAAATTACACCAATTCTTCAGAGAGGCATTAAAAGATATAACATTGTGCTTGGATATTATAGATAATTGTGTTGTTGCTGCTACGGTGTCATTGAAATAGGGAGTAATATTTTTATGTGGACACGTTGGTATCTATGCATTGGGAGCAGCAGCAGCTACTCATTATGCAAGTGACAAATGACGGATGAGATATTACTTGGACCTGTTTAATGAGATTGCTAATGAGATGGCTCTAGCTGTGGGACAACACGGGTTTGGCATGCCATATAAACTAGTTTATGGCAGAGCAGGCTTCCACCTATGGGTGGCATTGTTTTTAAATAAGTACATTGGAGAGGAGACAATACCATGGAGCATAACTGAACCGGTTGTAGATGCTATACTTACAGCCGGGAGGAAGGTGCATATAGGAGGAGGAAGTAAAGTCTACCCGAGGAGCTAAGGGAATTTGATGAGCTGACAGCTTCGGCACCAAACTTTCCTTTATCCATTCATCTTTGAACAAAGAGAATCGATGCATGTCACTTTGTACACAGATCAAAGGCATGGACCGCATGCTTGCATACCAGATGCTCCCCAAAATATCAAAATTCCTTTCAGACTTTTATGTCGAAGCCTCCTTGTCAAAGGTTGGAACTCCTGGCATTGGACCTGACCTAATTGGTAAGGCCACAAGAACTAAGAGTACTTGCAAGGACAAAAGTGTAGCTTCTTGCAGAAAGGGAGCGTGAGAAATTAGAATCAAGGGTGGAATCTTGTGTGCATCAATCTAAAACAAATAGGCTAGGGATCATTTTGAAGCCAACCTTTAGCACATATTGTTGTCTTGATGTCATTCTACTCTAAGGTTTTTTTATGATAAAGAAAATCCCAAAGAAATTGAAGATAAAGCTCAAATCTCCATCATATGAAGTGCCAATGCATGGAAATGATCTCTTTGTTGATTAACCTCTTCCAATGGAGTTTATTGTTGAGAAAAATGAATAATTTTCATGCTATCGCGAATGAAAAAATTGTTAAACACCATAAAATGGTGTTTGATCTCCTCTAAATCATGAATGGAAGGTCCTCCAACAACTCCTTGATGTCAATAGGTGAAGATGAAGGAGAAAAATGAAGTAGAGCCTATGGTCTACCATGAAACTTGGAAAAGGTTTGGGAAAGTTGAAGAAGAAAACTCTTCTGAAAAGTGTCCAAGACTATACCCTCTTCTACTCCATTTACCACTATTTTTTAGGAAAATACCTTCAAAATTGGCCAAAAATGACCCACAAGCTTCTAAATTTAATCTTCCAGCCTCCAAACTTGGTCCAAAACTCCATTAATGCTCCAAATGTTCAATCCCTATGGTTCAAAAATCCTTGATAACTCCACTGATGCCCCATATCATGTCTGTACCTGTGTATCTGTGGCTCTTAGATCTGTGTGACTGAAAAAAGATAACTGAATGGAATGTTGGCCAACTAGATCAAGAACCTATGGCCCTGATACCAACTGTCAAGGAGAGGACTAGGGAAAGAGAAAGAGGAGAGAGAAGACTACATAAGAGAGAGAATAAGGAGTACAAAAGAGAGAGAAAGAGAGTGACAAGGAGAGAGAAATACTAGAAATGGAGAGAGAAAGGCTGGAAAGAAGAAGAGAGATGGCTGGAAGCCATGAAAGGATAGGAGAAGCTAGAGAGAGATGAAGAACAAAGATGTATTATCGTGTAAAAATTGATTACATGTACATGTATCCGTTGCCCCTTTATATGCCCCTATTTCAGTTCTTTACGAACGCATGGCGAAGAAATTAGAGATCTCATGCCCTTCTTGTCTCCTCTTGATGTTGCAGATCAAAAAATGATTTAAAATTTTGTAATTTGGGGGGCGCCAAAGAAAATGGCACCCCCTTCCCCCACGTTTCAAAAACTCATGGCTTTTCATTCCCAAGCCACTAACTAAGGCTTAAGACTTAACCACAAAAAGAGCTAGTTCAATTTGGAGGTTTTACACATTGGCAAAGTGGGTTTTTGGATTTCGGAGGGGCAAACGGGCTCCGATTTGAGATCCGTCTAGATGACTAGCTTCATGGCATCAAAATCTACAAAGATTGCAAATACCATGCACTTTTTGGCTCTTGGGTCACAAATATGCTTCAAAACACGAAACCTTGTGGGGATTAAATGGAGGTCAAATAAACTTTGATCGATGAACCAAGACTTACATTGGATTCCTAGCATCAAACTCCATCTAGGAAAACTCTAGCTAATCGATCTGCAACCATTTCATTTTGCACAAAAAAATTGTCTTTGATGGCTTCCCGAGCTCTTTTTTGCTTCAAAAAATGGCCTCTAGAATCCACTCTCATGGTTGCATGGTGCAACATACAAAAATAATTAACTTTCTCCTACATGGCACCATCCATTCTTTTCTCTATTTTATTTTTAATCACCACATCTCATGTTATTCTATCATCGTCCTTCAGCATCCACAACATCTTGTTATCTAAATACACCATCCTTAGCCACTCCAAAATATACACCGTCTCTAACATTAGCCAACCTTCAGCCATGTGATCTTTGCATAAGCTCATTATTGCACAAAGCCTTTCATGGTTTTAATGAAGCACTCCAAGAAGAATATCCATTTAGTATGGACCGGTCCTGCAATCTTCACTTTGTCCATGATATATAATAGAAGGTGAGTTTGTATCGTGTGAGCATGCTCCTGGATAAGTACTTCTCATAGAGATAAACTATCTTTACTACTCCTTGCCTTTTTAATCCAATGGCGGATGTCTTGGAGTCCTTCAACAAGATCCACTACACTAAATTTGACAACTTATAAATCATCAAATGTGTCTTTAGAGTGAGACACCTGCATTATAAACTATAGATTAATACAAAGTAATGAAATACTAGATGTACTTACTATTAAGGTTAGGAAAAACCTAGCATATCTTGTGCTCATCATGGGATTTTAGTCCTTTTAGTTGGTTAGTTGATGTACAAAGAGACCTGATAATTTGATTCACCATGTGTTTCTCTTTAGTAGATAGGACCTAAGGAGCAAAATGTAGTTGCACATGACTATCAAAGCTCTACCTCTTTCAAATCCATTCATGCCTCCAGAGTATCTCTCTTTCTTGTGATATGGTCCCACAATAAGCTGCCAACTTTCCTGAAAATGTGCATTGGATCTAGTAAATGGTTGACTTGTAAATGGATCCAATATATATATAGGAATTGCTAGTATGTTAATGGACTACCTCCCAATATACTTGCTCATATCTTCCATAGTAATCCCCTCCTCCCATAAAATCTTGAGCTCTAAACTAATGGACAGAGATAGACGTCCATATTCTTGACTTTATAGCACCAAAGAATGAGAAAGCTAATGATCATGCATTCTTTTCTCATAGAAAGCCATGGCAAGATGTTATAGTTCACAAGAACTACAGGCCATACATTATAAGAAAATGGATTCATGCCATCAAGCCAAAGATTCCTTGGATCTCTTGTAAAGCTTGGAAAGGTGGAGTCAATGTGACCCCATGCTATCTAGTCTATTGGTATTCATTGAATTCCATCTATGGACCTATTTCACACATGCCACATTGTCAAGCTCACCATGCTTGATGTGAAAAACATGTGATGGATACAGTATAAGTGAAAAGTGTCTAAGAACCTTCTAAGGGATGGTTTGCCCCTACATGTCTTATCGATGCATGTAAGTACTACACTTCAAATATGTTTTGATGGACTTGTATTCTCCTCAAAAGAGCATATATTTGACACATGCATGAATGCTGTTATAATCCATGTCAAGCTTCTACAATACTTGTTATCCATCATCACGAGACTTGGACATCGTGTTTCTAGATGGTAGTATGTGACATTTTAGTAGCTTCAAAAAAAATCCAAACACCTTGAAGAAATGAAAAATTATTCTTATTTATGCATCAAGAAAAAGGAGTATAGCATGTATCTAAACAACTTGGTCATATTTGCATGGCTCTATCCGTACTTTGCATGTATACTTAGGAGTGCAAGGGATGTCATTAAGTGAGATACCTAGCACCCATCATATAATGGTATGGACGTCTTCTTTCTTCATAGATTAGATGACCCAATATCCATAGGTAGTAATGCATCAATCATAGCATCCATCTCAAGCTCCAAGGTTTGAGGAAGGTTTGGAAGATTCCCACTGTCTTCTGGTTGTCAAAGGCATAGTTAGCAAAGTGCCTTCTAATAGGTTTATCAACTTGGGCACTCCTTCTATTATACGGCCACAAACTCTTCTTCTAGACCACAATAGGTGCATTGCTTGGGATGGATTGGCACCTCTCTATTGACATTTTTAGGATATATTAAATATTATTGACTTTTATTTCACTTAGATTTTGATTGCAAAGCATGATCAACATACACTTTGCTCACCCTTAACTCACAGTCCAAGACTGTGACTTGATCAATGATTTTTAGTTGAAACTCATCGAAGTGTCACATATGGTCTATAAACAAGAAATATGTTTGTTGTCAAATTGCAAGCTTGCACTGAGCAAGCACATGGTACAGGATGATTGAGATATGCCTCTTAACCCTCAAACATCGTGATCCTCAACATTGTCCATTTTTTCTATGTCATGGCAAATAATATACTTTTGTCTCTCAATTCATATGCAAGCACATGTGACATGATGATTGAGATATGCCTCTCAATCTCAAACATGGTGGTCCTCATCATTGCCCATTTTTTCAATGTAATTGTGGTAGACAATATTCTTCTCTCTCTCAATTCATCACTCCCTCTCCCACCCCCTCCCTCTATATTTTTGTTTACTTCTTTTTTTAATTCTCCCTCTCTATCTATATATTTCACTCTGCTTTCCTCCCTCCATATATATATATGTATATATGTATATATACAAATATATACATATTTCTCTCTCCCCCATATCTTCCCTCTTTGTTTATGACCATCTCTCTCCCTCTGAGAGCGGAATTTAGGAGACGGCAAGTGCTTAAAAATAGCTAAAAATTATGAATATCAAGGGAAAAATATTCACCGTCAAAGGCGGCGGCTCGATCTAAGACGATTTTAAGCGCCAAAGTGCTTTAAAGGTGCCCGAGCGACACTTGGTGATTTTTTATAATTTTTCAGACAGTCGTGCGGGTTGACACGAGCTATTGGCCAATGCGGGATGCTAAGCCGGACGCCCAGGATTTTTCAGAGCTCAATTCCGAGTCCGGACGGGGAAATGGCCAAGAAACCGGTCAAGATACGAAGAGGTGGACCAAAGTTTGGCCAAATGGGCAAGTGACCTTTGGGAGCCCAAGAAATTTTATGCAACATAAAAGATAGCATGAAAACGTGGAGAGAGAGAGGATGAAAGAATCGTGATCAACATGGCGCCGAAAAATGCGCCCCATTGTTGATCAATGGAGCATGGCTGCTGCAAACAACCCCTGCAAGTGATGATTGCCCCTCATTCCCTCCTGTATGCAGACTCTATCGCCGCCCTTCGCCCGTGGAATGATGGCCTGGTTTGAAATCTCTGATTCTAGTCTTTCTCTCTCCTCCCTCTCTCTCTTCTAAGAGGCAGTTCATGTGGGAAGAAGGAGCAATGAAGAAAGAATGATGGAGGCTTGTCCGGCATGGACCGGATTGCTCCACGGGCCGAGAATGGTGATTTGTGATGTTGCTGGACATGAAGTGTTGCTGTTTTCCAAGTCTACAGCCATGGACACAAAACCCGAAACACGCGTTTAAGCGGTAAACTAAAAATTACAAAGGAAATTTAGTGTTTTATGCTTTTGATTGATGGAATGCCGTTCATATGGACTAAGATTTGATTATGTTGCTGATTCTTCTGAGTTCTTACTGTTTATAACCAGAAATTATGAAAAACATGCATTTCATGGCTCGAAATAATGTCAAGAAACCCGAAAACCATGAAAAATGGGGAAAAACAAGGGTTTTGGACGTATAAATGGGGAAAACCGTCGATACACATCAACTAATCTTTCAATTTTGTTGCAAATGAACTAAGGGCCACAGCCCACAAACTGGTTTCAATTTTCAGCAATTTAAAAAAATACAAGAAAATGAAGAAAATGGGGAAAAATGATAAAAACACCATGAAAAATAGGGGAAAAATACATTTGGGGCTACGAAAAATATAGAAAAATAGGATTTATGTTTGTTGATGTATGGCAAGGCTGGGGCATGAAGTTGTGCTTCAGTTCAGCCTTGTTTATTTGTTTTAGTGCGTGTTTCCTTCCTTTCTCCACATAAAATGACAAGGAAACCCTAAAAGAAATGAATGTAATGATGCACTATCGGCGGGGAAGGGTAGAGTTGTGGAAAAAATGGTTAAATGCCGCTGAGCATGAGGAATAATTTGCTGATTTTATATGCATCGCATCTAGGACGGAATAATAATGATAAAAATTAAACCCTAGTAGCACGAAGATCACTTCGGTGCTAGGTGTTGCAACGAAGCACAAAGCGGTTAGAAAGAAAAGCATGAAAGAGATGGTTTGCACTTGCACGCTGCTGGTTTTTAAAATGTTTGAGCACTAGGCATCCACCTCTTTGCATGATCATTTAGAGGAAATTAAAAGTATCAGAGTTAGCTCCTGGATATGCATAGCAATTGTTTTCAGTAGGCCTGTGACCCACCGTTGAGAGTGTGAGGTTCCTATGCTGTAGGCTAGTCGTGGGATCATAAATGGGAAGTCAAGTAAGGACAATGGTACATTCCTGGATACGTTTATTTGGTACCTTGAGTGACGTTTGTGCGAAATGTCTAAATGTTGAGCGACGCATCGAGGGGCCAATCCCTAAGGTGTAGGAGAGTCGCAGAGGGTTGACGGCATTCAGCCGTAGGAGGAACCCCATGTGCATGTGATTCGAGCCTTTTGGCTATGTGAAAGGGACTCCCTCTGAGGAGTAATATTGGGTTAGGATTAGTTGGACTACAACGTATTACAAACGCAATGTTTAGGAAGGCAGAGATTTTGATAGACGCTCCTGGCCGCGAGGCCGAGGGGTTGTCTTGCGCATAGTGACGAGGTCCGGCTAGTGCATGAGCCAGTGCCGGCCCGTTTTTAGGTCCATCAGTGGTGCGTCTGCCGGGAGCTGCTTAAAAGTGGCGGTTCTCGAATCTTGGTTGTTTAAGGACCAACTAGCAGTTTATGCCAGAGGATACTGAGCTTGATCCGTTATTTATTGATAAGCATCGTCTAGCAGAAATCCAAAAGCAAGAAAGAGACGAAAGAGCTAGGCGACGTGCTGAAATTTTTAGGAGATATTCCCCTAAGCGTAGCGGTGCTGAACCCTTACGAGGGAGTGGATCTAGTGGTCTTAGGACCCCAAGCAGTAAGTTAGGAGAAGGTGGAAGCTCTAGTGCTCCCCTTCCTTCTATAAGCCAGTCCACATCAAGTACGGGAGGTGTAACCCCACCGTCCCCTATTCCTAGTACAAATCCAATCCGCGTCATGGCGCAGCCTATTGCAATTCCAGCAGGAACGACGGATTTGCCGGCTCTAGGTTACCCGCTACCCATTTTTAATGGGCTAGTTGAGGAAGATGCGGAACTCCACATTAGGGAGTTTCAAAAGCTGATGTTTAACTGCCGCATCCAAGAAGAAGGACATTTAATGATGTTCTTCAACATGACTCTCAAAGGAAGAGCTGCTATATGGTATCATGGTTTAGAAGCCGGAACCATATTGAACATTGATGCATTTTATGGAGCTTTTCGAAGGGAGTTTGCCCCTGAAAGGGGTGGGCAATATTGGTTGCGTGTACTCAACGTGACCCGCCAAGATCCACACGAGGATATTCGTGCTTATGCGAAGAAGATAAAAGAGGTCTTCCGTAAGTTGGACACCTCTATTCCTATCCCCGCAGCTGCCCAATTGCAATATTTCCTACATGGTTTGGACTTTAATATCCAATTGCAGTTGAGTAGTGTTCCCTTGGGGGATATAGATACTGCCATTACACGAGCACAAGAGGTGGAATCCCGACTACAAGCAGCCTATGCTTCTAGAGGCAATTCGAACATGGGTTTAGTATTGGGAAACAATACCGCAATAGCCAATGGCAGTAGTGGCCAAGGGATAGCGATGGCTAACCCTAATGGGAGAGGGAACATGATGCCGAGTGTCCCTTTATTACCCGCTCCCCCTAGCATGTCGATGCCTACGGGCAGCCAAATGGCTCCAAGTGGTGGAGGCCAGGCGGTCAATTCCAATACCATGCCTGTGACTCAACAGCCTCTGCCTAATCGAATTGTTAGGCCGATTGAAAGACACGGTAATGACCAAGGTTATGAGTCGAGTTCTTCCAATGTTCTTGGCGAGGTTAAGGACATGATGAAGCATTATACCGACATGATTACGGAGCAGTATCGACAAATAGCCGTTGATGTCAACTTCCTTAAAAAACAACAAAATTTAATAGGAAGTAGATACCCAGAGGAGGGGGCACCTTCGAGGTTTAGTTGCAAATGGTGTGGTGGGCAGCACTATCCAAGGAATTGCCCAAATGTTAAGTGCGACATTTGTGGAAAATCTGGCCATTTAGCAGCTACTTGCTGGAGTAAGATTAGTTCCCTCCAGCGAGGAAGTCGGCAACCAGGGCCTGTCAATCATCGTGGCCAAGGAAATGATTCCCAGCCAGAAAATGGGCCTAAACAAATACTTCAACGACCAAAGACTACAGTGGAAGAGCTACCAAGTGGTAGTGGGGTTAGTTTGATTGAGGCTGTACGCGTTAATGATGCTGAAACCTCTAATATACGAGCTGTCCTTACAAGAGGTAAAAAGGGTAGAGAAGCCGACATGGATAAGCCTGTCGACGGAAACCCTAAACAAGGCGACAAAGGAACGCAAGTTTTGGACCCTACCCTAGAAGGGGGACCTTTGAAGCCCGTAGAGAGTAAAGCC